>NC_139700.1:4057035-4357035 GCF_964188405.1 Protomyctophum parallelum | reverse complement strand
CATAAAAATTAGTTTTCAGGAGGGATTTGAAACGGCGGACGGACTCTGCGAGCCTGATCTCCAGAGAGAGGCATATTACTGTATGCACATGCATGCACAACCACGAGGCCTGTCACAACTATTACATGATCGCCTAATCTAATCGCAATTATTTTTGCATAATCATCAACCGTTTCCATATTGAAAAATCAGTGTGAAGTGAGGGGCTCTCACGCTCTTATCATCGTACATCATCATACATCATCTCATACTGGCCAATCAGAATGCCTGTGTTGTCTGAATAGATCTGAATTGATTTCTAATTCCATTCATCATATTCCTTTGTCCCACAGCACTGGGCTAAGCAGTTCTGGTTCAAATATTATTATTAGTATTATTATTGTCTCCACCAGGCCGAAGGCATGTGGGGAGAGTATGTTTTGCACTCCGTCCGTCCGCGTGTCCGTCCGTCCGTCCGTGTGTCCGTCCGTGTGTCCGTGAACAGCTAATCTCGGCCACCGTTAACCCGGTCGATGCCATATTTTGCACACACACTCCCTGGATGCCAACCATGAACCTCTGCCCCAAACTTTCCAGAACGGCCTGTTATAGCGCCACCAGGAGGCCGCTTTGTGCAAAACAAGTTTTTGCACAGTACACCTACAGATTTTGTCCAAACATCACGCAAATTGGTACACAGTCTCTCTAGAGCCATTCAACGAAACGGGTCTTTCAGATTTATCAGACTCCATCCTGATTGGTTAAGATTGGCTTCCAAAGTTCACAGGAGTGCTCAGTTTCAAACAAAATGCTGCAAATCATGAACACATCGCGTGATTTCCGTGAAATTCTGCACCCACATTCCCACTAGGCCCAGGACGAAATGCCACATGAACAATTTCAACTCAGCCTCAAGGTGGCGCTATAACTGGCCGAAAAGTGTTTTTACCTCTAACTGCACAGATCTGTGGATAACCTGGTGGAGACCTGTGCCCAGAAGGGCACTTTTTCTAGTTTTTAAATATGATGTTTACTTCCCCAACTAGATCAATAAACTCACCCCAAAATCTTTTCACCCATTCTGACCGGGCACCCATTTTGGTGTCAGCATCATGTTATGCTTTAGCTATTTAAAAATAGCAGATCTACAAGCTCATATCGCGCCACCAAGTGGCGCGATACGAGCTTGTAGGTCTGCTATTTTTGAAAAATCGAAGAGCGACTGACATTTTTAGAATCTGATCTCAGGTCAGAATGGGTTCATCAGACCAGTGTGTGTCCGGCGGAAACCTCGTATGAATCTGATCTCGGGTCAGAATGGGTTAAAGGACTAAAAGGAAATCTACCCTATACTTATTGACTTGATGGCAGTGCTGTGGGTGCTGTGCCAGGTACAGTATACTCTCATCTCAGCCACACACTAACTGTGATCTTCCATCCTAAGAGGCTTAGTTTTGCCAGAGCCACTGATTAGAACAGTTTAGCTTTTTGTTATTTGTATAGCTCCACAACCTTAATTGCCCTATGTTGGTATAGTGAACTGATCTTTAGAATGTTTTTTTCCCTTCTATTTATCTTTTTAGTAGTAGGCCTATAACTGCTACTTGGTGACCTGGCACACCAACCAACCTGATCCAACTATATTCTAGCTATAGGCTAAGGCTTTTCTCTATAGTGTAGGAGCCAAAATATACATTTTGTTTGTTGTCTCCACCAGGCCGAAGGCATGGGGGGAGAGTATGTTTTGCACTCCGTCCGTCCGTGTGTCCGTCCGTCCGTGTGTGTGTGTGTGTGTGTCGTGTGTCCGTGAGCAGCTAATCTCGGCCACCGTTAACCCGGTCGATGCCACATTTTGCACACACACTCCCTGGATGCCAACGATGAACCTCTGCCCCAAAATTTCCAGAACGGCCGAAAAGTGTTTTTACCTCTAACTGCACGGATCTGTGGATAATTTACTTTTGTTGCCCTTTTATCCAACCACCAGATGAAGGCAAGCTGCAATGTCCTACATTCCTATCCTGGTGGAGACCTGTGCCCAGAAGGGCACTTTTTCTAGTTGATTCTATTTTTGTTTGGTTTTCCCATGCTTGGGTTTTGATGTTCCACTTCCTACCATAATTAATGAGCTCCTGCTGTGTGTCTGCTAGCAACTGGCGGCCCAGGGCCACATGCGGCCCCACCTTCACTTAATGTGGCCCTCGGGTTAATATCAGAATACTGATATATTATTGATTTCAGCTAATTACTAGTATTAAAATGTTATTGTCTTTTTTTGTAAGTCCAATGTAATTGTATTTAGTTCACAAAGACATAACATAACTAACTAAATGCATTTGAAATTAAATAAAAAAGGACTTTTCAGGATTCCAATTCAAAAATAGCAAAAGAAATTATGCAGGATTTCAATTCAAATATAGAAAAGATAGCTGATCTACAAGCTCAAAATGCGTTGCACTGAGATGCGTTTTACGACAGTAATATGCAACAGTACGACAGTAATACGACAGTAATATGCAATGTGGCCCTCTGGAGTGAGTGTGGAAATACAGTGCAGTGGCCCTCGCCATCGTCAAAGTTGCCCACCCATGACCTATAGTTATGTCAGCTGTGTCACCCCGGGGCAGACCAAGGCGCAGTTGGAGGAAACACATCGACTCACTGGCCTTGGAACTTGGAAGTCTCAGGATCCCCCAGGAGGAAGTCACTAAATGTTGCTCTGGAGAGGGAAGACTGGAGCTCTCTGGTGGAGCAGTTGCCCCCCGCGACCCTACTACGGATAAGTGGTTGAAGATGGATGGATGGATGTCATGATAATGATTTGTCACGATCCAAGTTGGCTTTGTTCGATGGAGCGTGTCTTGAGTAGCCTATATAGGCCTAGGCCTACTGTACAGGGTTTCATCATGAGGTCGTCAGAACAGGTCAGCAAGCTGCAAAAGCCATCATGACTACAGGGGAGAATGTAGCCCCAATACGTTCCCTCAGTCCCTACGCTCATTCTGTAGCTCATCTCGGAGCTACAGAATGAGCGTAGGGACTGAGGGAACGTATTGGGGCTAGGTAGGGGAGAATGTTGCCCCCATGAAACGTGTGATTCCCTCTTGCCGACATGTGCCGTTCGACCAATTGGCGGCCACTGTCATTGTAATTCCCGCCACACGTGGTACACGTTTCGCCCTCCCAGCCAATCGGAAGACGCCTGTTATGTGACATTGGAGCAGACACCGACAACGCCCACTTCGGTTTGGGTTGTTGACAACAGACGGAACCTGGAACGGTGAAGTTTGTTGAAGAGGCTGCTTGAGTGCTTCATTCATTATACTGCATTTTTAGTCTGAATTTCCTAATCGTCGCTCCAACGATGGGCTTGAAGAAGTAATCATGGTGGTGAATTCGGTGCATTGGTTTCGTAAAGGACTCCGGCTGCACGATAATCCTGCTTTGCAAGAGGCGCTGAACGGGGCTGACACCGTGCGCTGTGTTTATATCCTGGACCCGTGGTTCGCTGGCTCCGCCAACGTGGGAGTGAACCGATGGAGGTATATGGCAATATTTATTATACAATATTAATGCATAAATAAATAAAAACAAAGTGATTTAATGAGTGTTGAAAGACATATCAGTCATAAGTTGAAGATCATACGTTTCGTCAAGTAAACATTTCCCTTGATATGTAATTTGTGATTAGTTTTTGTTTATTTTTGCCTGTTGGGTTTCTCTAGCTGGTTAACTGCAGGGTTATGTATGTGCAAACCATAAACATTATGTGCAGTGCTACGCTTGGAATTCAGTCAGTCAGGCTTGGGCCTCCCCCCAGTCCCCAGTCTATATGTATGCATTAAGCTAATGGCTATGTTGTGACAGACATGAGCCTATTTTGACTTTATTAGTTGCTGTTGTTGAAATTACCTTTGAAGCAAGTGTTCTGTCCTCATGCAAAAGCGCACGCATGAAATACGGCTTGGTTAAAAGTACAGTTATTTTGGTTATCGGTGATGATTACACTTTAACGGCTATAGAATATTACTGCAAACAATGCAGTAATAATGCAGTTGTCAGCTACAGTAATGCCAGTTTATATAAGTTAAAGTCTATAATTTCATGATCTCGACCTAGCTATTATTCCAACTCAATGGTCATTATTAGCAGCCAGTTTCATTTTTTATCTTGACCTGCTAATTTAGCCATAATGATTAGGCTACAGAATTTAGCTGATAATTAGACAATTTGCGCTGCCAAATCACAGCGTATCATTTTACTTACAGTAGGAGTTGAGTGCCTTTCCCCTATGGCCTATACTGTATGATCCAGGGGTTCTCAAACTAGGAGCATCTGTGGGGACACCCAGGTGTCCATGAGGGGTTCAGGGGGTCCCCAGCAAAATGAACAACAGTTTAATTTCATAATTATTTCACTGGCTAGATAGAAGTCAGCCCATTGAGAAATGTATAAGAAGAATGTCTAAGTATTCAGACCAGATGGTTCCTACTGTATATGATGAATTCCTGTTCTGTTCTTTAATTATATAGAAGTGTCTATTTGTATGTCTCTATGTTTTGATGAATTGAACAATGTGGACCCTGTTGTAAACAAGTGTAACGCTTAATTGGGTCGTCCACTCACAGTTAACAGTGTATTGAGTGTGTGCTTGAAATGTACTGTAATTTTGCAAACTGTTAATAAATATTTCAATCAATCAAAAAAACTCTCTCTAGACAGACAATTCAGACAATTCGGTAGTCTACTACTAAAGTCTTCTATTAAAGTCTTCTAAGGCACAAATCCATTTTAAATGGGGCTTCAGTAGCCTCAGGCTTGGGTTAAGCTCAGGTTACTTTATTTGTACCCATGAGTAAATTTGATTTGCTGCAGAGAAGGCATCCATGTTGACACACATTTTACAATGTCGACGACTCTACACCTAAACAACTACTTTTACAAATACAATTGAACGGAAACACTGATATGATGCAGACTAAAATACAGTGTTGGTTAGTCAATGGAATTAATTGAATTGCTAGTACAGATTGAAACTCAATGTTGTAGGTATAATTTGCATACACATCTAACAACAGCTGTTAGTGCTATACAGAAGAACACATGAAAACATACAGAAAAACGGAGTCTTCACACCGAATCATGCTAATAAAGGTGATTGAGCATAGGTCTTTGTTCGAATCGTAACCTTCTTTAGGTGGTAATGTACTAATACAATCCAATTTATTTATATAGCAATTATAGCACATTTCACAACTAGATGTTTAAAAAGTGCTGTACAGAAAATTAAAAGCTAAATACACTCTATAAGCTAAAACACAGAAAACAACAGCAAGATCACATGCACAGTTAAAAACCAAAACAACAAGAGAGACACATCACTGAAGAATACAAAATGCAGCAGTGTCAGCAGACACAGACAGTGAAACAAAACGTAGAACATAGAAACTCTCAGATGGAATTAAAGCCAAACAAAGACATAACATAGACCACAGAACTCTCGAACAGAATAAAAAGCCAAGGTTCAGAGAGATACTGAGGTGCCAAACTGTTCAGTGAATACATACAGTATTCTATTTTTCAATTGCAATTTTTTTATTTTATATATATACTAGAATTTCCAGAGTTACGTTGCCGCGCACTATGGGAAGAAGGAAATTGCGGGAGTTGACTCCACATGTAGTAACGGATGGGTTATTAGTTATTATTATGTGTCCTTATTAGTGTAGTGTAGTGTAGTCAACACGTTATGGCTCATACACACTGCCCGGTATTTGCTCCGATTATGCTGTCGGGGAGCATTTTTGGCGCTGGCCGACAAAACCCCTGATCTGACGTTAAGCGGTGCCCAAAAGTTATAGATCACAAAGGCTTTGCAGGTAGAGCACATGACATGGCCCTATAAAAAACTATTTTTGCATCTGCCGCTTGAGATGACCTGAGATGACTTGATTGATTGACATAAAAAAGGGCCTGTCAGCTCAAACACACAATGCAATAGTTGTTGTTGCGTACAATCATCAGTAGCAAAGTCAAATACCAAAAATAAAAACCCTACCATTTCCATTTCCCCCCCTCTATTTCCAGTGTTGGGCATCGTTACTTTCTAAAGTAACGTCGTTAGGTTACTGGATTACTGCCCATGAAAATAATCCCTTACCGTTACAGATTACCTTCTGAGAAAAGTAATAAATTAGATTATTTTCCGTTATTTTCCGTTACCCGACAATTAAAACCCATTTTTAATGCTTGCGCAGGTTGTTTACATTGTAGGCTATTAGGCTACTGCCTACCGTCAATGCGCCACATTATTACGGCCCTAATTAACTCTATGGTTAAAAACGAGAATGATACACACCATGAACTGACCATAGACAATATCCCCTTTACAGCTCTCTCTTTATTAACGAATATAATTCGCCACAATCGCCAGTCTATACACGTAGGACTGGACAGAAAGGCTGTTGCGCTGCGCTCCAACCAGCCAACAGCGCACATGATGCCCTCTCCACGGCGCGCACCGTGGCGCATGAACAACACCACCACCACCATCGTGGACCCACGTATGAACTAGATAGTTGGTAGATATTGGTAGCCTATATTGCCGTTACGCATTTCACTTGAATAATGTTGTGTGCGCACGTGCGCGTGCGGAGAAAGACAGTTATTTAATGAAACTCAAGATTATAACGTCCTGTCTCGCTGCCGCGGCGCCGCCGTGCGTGTATAGCCTGTGTGTGTGTGTGGGGCGTGGCGAGGGAGAGAGAGAGGCGTGGCGAGAGAGAGAGAGAGATTGTGGCTTCCAGGCGTGCGTGTGTGTGTGTGTGTGCAAGCCAGGTGTGCGTGTGCGTGTGTGTGCAGGCGTGTGTACTCGGCAGTTGGCTGGCAGGCGAAAATAGCCAAAGCGTTCCGTGTAATCGTAATATGTAGGCACAAACAAACTACAGACAAAGTGCAATGTTGATGGAACTAAGAGATTCGCTGAGAGAGTGATATTTTAAATACAGAGATTTAGAAGGAATAAGCAAAATCGGGAGGCTACAATTCCTCTCCCCTTCCTCGTTTCTCTTCTCCTGCGGTAGATCAGAGTCAGATTCTGAGAGCTAGTGTGGGCCTATTAGAAGACAGGGCAGTGTTGCCAGGTTTGCGAATTGTAAGCGAGTCGTAGTGTGTGTTGAATGGCATTTGAATGGCATTTGTGGGCTTGTGAATGAATTTTCTCACATGTAATTTGTGCTCACTTGCATAGACCTGGCGAATTTAGCGTGGTGAAAGGGCAACAGTGTTCCGGGGGTGTGGGTGCTTCGGGCGATAATGTTTGTAGTAAACAAATGCATTGCCGCCGTGAGTGTGGACGGGAGGCATCTTTGGTGGCACTGCAATGACATTTTTTTGGCGGGTGGTGTCGAGTGTTGGCGTTGGGCGCGATAGGAGGAGATAGGTCCCGGACACTGCGAAGGTAAGTGTGTGTGACGTCACTGCCGTGTGAGTGTGTGTGGGTGTAGTGTGTAAGATGGTGTTGTGGGTGTTGCAATAGCGACGTAGCTGTTGTGGCTTTGGGTTTCTTGCCATGTGTTGGGTACAAGTCCTCTAATATATAATAGATATATATATATATATATATATATATAACACTCAATGTTAGTTTTTGCAAGAAGAAGGTTGAACATACTGTACATATTGGTATTGGTTGATTATTATTTATTATGTTTTTCAGTGATCTGTCTTCATGCAGTTTGATTGATCAATTACATTTCCCCCATGTCACGTGTCTCTCGTCAGATTTCTTTTGGAGTCTCTTGAGGACCTGGATAACAGTCTGAAGAAACTAAACTCCAGACTGTTTGTAGTCAGAGGGCAACCTACCGATGTCTTCCCTGGGCTGTTTAAGGTCAGTGTTACTGTTAATAATTGATCTGTTACCACACCGGGGGCTGCTAACCTGACATTTGTTGCCACGGGTTAAAGCAATTAAGAAAATTAACCTTTAAACATCTCTTTTACAAGGGAGCCCTGTCACAGGCACAGATATGGTCAGCTATAAATCACAAAGGCTAAAACAAATATATGTATCGCTTATAGGGATGTAGCACCCCGACACCTTCTCCCACCCGCATCAAGGGGTTCTATTGTGTTTAAATCGATTCACATTCCAACCTACAGTACATGTCGGCCAGTCTTCATTTGTTAAGCTGCAGTCAGAAAAATAATATATACTGTAACTTGTGAATGGTAACGAAATAAGATCCAAAGCCATATCCTTTTGACAAAAACAGCACAGCGCGGTACGTGCGGTGAGTTTGAAAGGCGAGGACATGCTTATAGGTTACATCTCGAGTGAAAAATTCATAGCCTAAAAATGATCTACTGGGAGCTCAACAATAAATGACACATTGAATGACACAACAGTGTAGGTCTGGGTTGGAGCAGCCTAGTTTAATAAACGATAGTGTCCGAGTTCGTTTTGAGCGACGCATGCAGGCTGTGTTATTTGTAGCAGCCAGGTGTTGCTCGGAGTCAGACGTAAAATGACATTAGAGTTATGTTATGTTGTCATTGTTTATATATAGATAGAGGGGGAAACATTAGGCTACACGTGTATTCATAGGAGCGCATCCATCTAACAAGTTTCGAATATGATTTGAGCAGGTGGAGAGACGCATCTCATTTAAACTCTGTAGCACGGTTCATAGATTATATGATAGGACCAAGTATGTGATGCATCATGATCACCACCACAGATAGACCTACAAACAACATGAGCTAAATGGCACTACCGCATACGTCATGCTACAATATTACTGGGATTCATGGATATTGCTGGTACTGTGTGAAGTAGGGCCCCTGAACATTAAACTTATATTTACTGCTCTGTGCTCATATCCGGTCTATGGCCTGTACTGTAATGTACGGTAATTTGCAAGAACACATGCTGTACATGCACGGACACATTTCACGTTTCTGTATTCTCTAAACCAAGTGGCTAGCAAAATGCAGAGTAGCCTAGCTAGCAAGCCAGAATAAATGCATAACCAAACATCTGTTCTGAACGTTTAACACTTTCAGCGCCCCCTGCTGTTCATTTGAAATGACCGCAGCCAGCCCGCTATATCCCCTATGCCTATAGGATCCAGGTATATGTATATCCCCTATGCCTACATAGACGCCATTCTATTTCCGCCCCCACACAGCCCAATACAACGAGAGGAGGAGCAAACATGTGTTAGGTTTCACAACAAGCGGTAACATGGCTGACGCCATGCGATCAGAAATCAACTATTTTTCGGAGAGCAACAAGCAACAAAGAAACGACAATGAGTGGATCCTTATGGGAGGCGCGCGCATTGATCCTCACGATGGGAAGAGCGTAGGTGCTGTCTAGCAGCCTGGGCAGCACGGAAGGTTAGTGGTGAACTTTGGCTGCTTGGTATTGATATAACCCTTACAGCCCACCATCTGACGGGTATGGCGACCTCCGGGGTTAAATCTTAACCCGTCATCTGACTGGTTGCGAGGAGTTGCGAGGAGTTTTGGTGTCCATCGTGTTAATTGAGCTCCGTATGTCAGTATAACGAACAAGCTTTAGACGTTCGGGGCCAGTCCCAATTTCAGATGATATATGGTCAGCATTGGTCTCGTATGAATGAATATGAATATTATATTGTCCGGATCTAGATCTAGTCAGGAGAATACAATTTACAATTTAGGCATTTAGCAGACGCTCTTAATCCAGAGCGAACAGTGGAATATCTATATAATGAATGACTATGTAACCGATGGGACTGTATTTGTTCTTTAGATAGAAGCTTTTGCCATACTTCAAAATACTCTTTTTACTTCCAGTGACTGGTTACGTGGCACATAGCTATAGCTAACTAGCACTGGATACTTGGCAAATAGCCAGCACCGGGATGCCCCCTACCACACATAAACATGGGCACACTCTGGACCTGGTGATTTCTAGAGGTCTGAACATCACTGTGGAAAGGACTATTGAAAGGCCTGAGCTATCAGACCACTATTTGCTGTGTTTCAATATGACAGTCTCTGATCTAGAGAAAAACATCACTGAATATACTATAAAAAAGCGTTTTTTTAGCTCATCTGCAGCCAACGAGTTCTCTCGTCATCTGGGGCCCCCCCTGTCTGATACTCCCCCAGTGAATGATATGGTTCAATTATTTTATTTTAAACTAGAGTCAGCTCATGACATAGTGGCTCCTTTGAAAACAAAAAAGAAACAGAACACCAGAGTAACACCCTGGATAAATGAGCATACACGTTGCTCTGTAAAGCATTTCATGTCATGAAAGGTGCTATACAAATAAAGTTTTATTATTATTATTATGCGTATACAATAGAGAGCTATGTCTACATGAATGAGACTAGCAGGACAATGCCAAAAGACGCCAACAGCTGCCAGCCAGCAAACTAGTGCTGTGGGAACCAACACACGGGCACGAGGACATCCCACATCAACATAATGTGGATGTACTCAAACATTAACGTATGTGGATGTGCTCAAGAAAGACGTAGGAGCTCAAAGCACCAACGAACCAAATGTATGGAGAACCGGGATGACTGGAAGTGGGGATGCACAAACTAAAGCCTGTACCCCTGGAAGCGACGATGGAGTGCTCGTCTGAGGAAGAGAGAGAGAGAGAGAGAGATTTAGGTGGTCTTTACACGAGAATGGTGTTCATATAAAACGGCAAAATAAAGTATCGTTTGCTTTGGTCCCTTTAGACGAGAACGGTGTTTTCAGGAGGTGAAAACGCAACAAAGTGAAACCACCTCCCAGAGTGGAAATATTTGAGAACACCGTTTTATCCCTTCTCCGTGTAAACAGGCAAAACGGTGAATCTGCAAAACTTATGACATCGTGGCTCACGTTGGCTCACAGCGCATATGTTTATTACATTGATGCAGAGCCATATATTATATAATGGAGTTCCTGAACAAGCCTTCGTTTATGTAGCCTAATGTATTATAAAATAATAACCATCCCGTGGCGCGCTCTGCCAGCATGCATGCTCTGGGCTGCCTGACAGCCTGTCTGTCAACCTCGATGCGTTAGTAGAAAGCAGGCAGCAGGCGACGGCCACAACCACGCTGTATTCTGGAAGCAAAACTCTGATAGGGTTGCGCGAAGGGGTTCTTCTTCTTGTAAGTGGGTGACTGGTCTATTTGGCAGCCCGTTACCGCCACCTAGCCAAATTATAGCGTTTTCATAAAGTGTGCGTTTTCGTGTAAAGGGTCAATAAAAAATGAGAACGCAACGGGACTTTGACGTTTTATCTGGAGATGGTCGCCGTCTAAAAGAGGCACTAGTACTGGTCTGCTGTCAGTCTGAAACCTGTCTCAGCTCGAGCTCTCTTATGGACTCGTTGTTTGAGCATGCATAGTGCCTCAACCTTTTCGAGCAGCAGCCGACATGTGTAATATAACCCTTACAACCCACCATCTGACGGGTATGGCGACCTCCAGGGTTAAATCTTAACCCGTCATCTGACTGGTTGGGAGGAGTTTTGGCGTCCATCGTGTTAATTGAGATCCGTATGTCAGTATAACATTACATTAAGCAATAACAAAACATGGTAATACATCAAATACATAATAAATAGTCATCAAGAATCATACGAACCTAACAGTGGAATATCTATATAATGTTTTGATTTTATGGCTGTATTGTTGTATTGTTCTTTCTGCTTTGGCAATGTAAACGTATGTTTTCTCATGCCAATAAAGCCCTTTGAATTGAATTGAATTGATTGACTATGTGTGGCGGTGGCTCAGGGGTAGAGTGGCTGGATGGCAACCGCAAGGTTGCCAGTTCGAACCCAGGCTCCCCCAGAGTTAGTGTTGAAGTGTCCTCGAGCAAGACACTGAACCCCTAATTGCTCCTGATGTGCTGGTTGGTTCCTTGCATGGTTTCCACCGCCATTGGTGTATGAATGTAAAGCAAAGTAAAGTTCTTTGTTTACCCAGGGAAGTGGACTAAGCTCGAGATGCTTGTTTACAGCCACACCCTGCTCATAGAACATTTCCATTTCATGGTAGGGGTTCAATGCTCAAGGGCACTTCAGCGGAGGTAATTTTTACGTGCCGGTCCAGGGATTCGAACTGGCAACCTTCCGGTATCAAGACCACTCCGCAAACCGTTCGGCCACCGCTGCCTCATTGTGTGTTAGTGGGTGAATGTAATGCACAATCTACGTAAAGCGCCTTGGATTTTTTGGGTGGTCCGCAAAGTAAATGGTAAATGACGAAAATGTCGGTAATTTCGGCGTGCACCCATATTTTGGTGTATGCACGGTTGATAAAGAGGGCCAGAGAATGATGAGAAAGAATTCCATAAAAGCGAGTATTCTTGTGCTGGTTAAATACTATGTCCTCCGTCCTCTTTT
The DNA here is from genome assembly GCF_964188405.1 of Protomyctophum parallelum. Taxonomy (NCBI): domain Eukaryota; kingdom Metazoa; phylum Chordata; class Actinopteri; order Myctophiformes; family Myctophidae; genus Protomyctophum; species Protomyctophum parallelum. Next base: position 4,344,649 of record NC_139700.1, on the reverse strand, counting down.
TAATCACCATCAACTGTACACAGACTAGGGATGCCACCGATTAATCGATTTTCCGATTAATCGTCGGAGGCTCCGAAATCATAATCGTTTTCTTTTTTTTTAATAGACAAAATATAGGGTAATAAGTAAGGCTGCATGATATATCGAACAGGTACCTTCATCAGAGTGGAAAATATAAGTATAAATCAAGCTGCCCCTCTCTCTTAACAGACACAGTTAACGATCGCTTGTGCCTGCCAGACAGCCAATCAGATGAAATGAAGGCAGTTGTAGAGTAGAGTGTAGACTAGTGAACGTTTTCTGTTTATATCAAGTACTTCATACCAGCCCCTTATGAAACTACTTCTCCCCAAATCCAAATTGATTTCATTTTCCATCCTGAATGGCAGTAACTTGAGAACTGAGAAGGTCTCCACAAAGGTTTACTCATCAAAACTCATTATAAAACTGTAACCGCAAAGTTGAATACCCCTGGTCTACATGAATGAGACTAGCAGGACAATGCCAAAGACGCCAACAGCTGCCAGCCAGCAAACTAGGGCTGTGGGAACCAACACACGGGCACGAGGACATCCCACATTAACATATATGGATGTACTCAAACATTAACGTATGTGGATGTGCTCAAGAAAGACGTAGGAGCTCAAAGCACCAACGAACCAAATGTATGGAGAACCGGGGAGTGGGGATGCACACGCAGGCAAACTAAAGCCTGTACCTCTAGTCTGTACTGGTCTGTTGTCAGTCTGAAACCTGTGTCTCAGCTCGAGCTCTCTTATGGACTCAGACAAATGGCTCCATACTGTACATGCAAGTTGTTTGAGCCTGCATAGTGCCTCTAGTGCCTACTGTTACTAATGGGTTGTGGGAATTGGCACAGCCTCACTTTGTGAGGTCATTCATGACAGTGGGAGTGTCACGTGCACGCTGTGCTGCTGTTGTACCTGACCTTCCAGAATCACAAGGCTGAACATCCTCCACTTTATTAAGCAAAACAGTGCTGTACTACTGCCGACCTCTTTCACACCATGATAATAATAGACACTGACTGTATTTATTTGTTTCACATAGCTGAGCTGGTTACACAGCTCTCTCTCTCTCTCTCTCTCTCTCTCTCTGACGTTATATATGATCTTGTTTGAGGCTGATGTTTATCACAATGCATGGTGGTGGAGTCAGTACTGTTGATGCCGACATATAAAAAACGGGCTAACCCAGCACAAGAATACTCGCTTTTTATGGAATTCTTTCTCATCATTCTCTGTGTCTGTGTTAGGGATGCCAGAAAGTGACCATCAGCCAAATCGAATAATCGACAGCTTATTGATTTTAAATCAATATCAGATAATACTTTTAAGATTTTATATGATGCACATGCCATGGTCACATAACCATTATAATTGTTGAGTGCATGCTTTGATGGTTACAGTTTTATAATCAGTTTTGATGAGTAAACCTTTGTGGAGACCTTCTCAGTTCTCATTGTATGCTAGTTACTGCCATTCAGGATGGAAAATGAAATCAATTTGGATTTGGGGAGAAGTAGTTTCATAAGGGGCTGGTATGAAGTACTTGATATAAACAGAAAACGTTCACTAGTCTACACTCTACTCTACAACTGCCTTCATTTCATCTGATTGGCTGTCTGACAGGCACAAGCGATCGTTAACTGTGTCTGTTAGAGAGAGGGGCAGCTTGATTTATACTTATATTTTCCACTCTGATGAAGGTACCTGTTCGATATATCATGCAGCCTTACTTATTACCCTATATTTTGGCTATTAAAAAAAAAAAAAACGATTATGAAATATTAAAATTTCGGAGCCTCCGACGATTAATCGGAAAATCGATTAATCGGTGGCATCCCTAGTCTGTGTACAGTTGATGGTGATTAAAAAGAGGACGGAGGACATAGTATTTAACCAGCACAAGAATACTCGCTTTTATGGAATTCTTTCTCATCATTCTCTGGCCCTCTTTATCAACCGTGCGTACACCAAAATATGGGTGCACGCCGAAATTACCGACATTTTCGGCATTTACCATTTCCGCCAAAGCTTGAAATTGAACTTGAGTAGGACAAAAAGTCACGTCTGGTCGGGAGCTGTCGTATGCTTTGTCCTCGGCTGTTTTTCTGTCGTACACTAGGGAAGCAGCATTGTCTGAACTGCTGACACGCTGTCACAGGCATCTAAGCATATGTTTTCACTCCTAAAATGTTAATATAAAACTATGTATATACATGTAAAAAAAGAAAAAGAGATTTCCAACTTTACAAGTAATTAAATTCGCGCAATTAAAAACAATATAACATGTTTACAATGTTTTAGTTTGTGCTTAATCTAACAGTGCTTTACTGGCCTTGTTATGCGAGCGCACTTGTGAGATGATTTGGGAGCACATGCGGCATGACATCAGATGCCTATATCACTGTACTGTCTGTGATATTATAAAAAAAAGGCATAAATGGACTGCACGGATTTATTTCCAAGTGACAATGAAAAGCATACAGCTTGCCTATTTGCAATTGTAGCAGGCTATATGCTACAGTCTCACGCCTTCGCCGTGCACTGCGCACAAATGGGTAAAATTAATATAGGCCAGCCTACAAACGTATTCCATTCATGGGGATGCGATGTCGATGTAGGTGCGTGCATGACAGCAAGGCAAGCGAGGTGAGAGGGAAACAGACAGGGTAGGCCTACAACTTTATTTAATTCATGCAGGTGTTCGTTCTTTATTTATTTAACACACCACACCACAACACACTTGGGCTTGCAAGTTGCGTGTGTGTGCGTGTGCGTCTGTGTGTGTGTATGAGAGAGGGGGGTGAGGCGGGCAGCAAGGCACGGGAGAATTTTCTTTCCCCCTGTAACCATGGTTTCCAGGTCGTATAGAGCACCGAAGTCCTGACGTAACTCGCTCATCCCTTCGATTCCCCTGTTTCGCGGAAGTAATTTCTCTATGGAGAATAACATGGGGTGATCTTAATATCGTCTACTATAAGCGTTGTGGTCCAAAAATAAACAAGCTGTCTCTGCGTTATTGTCAGGGAGGTGTCTCTGTATCGTTTGCAACAGTCAGTCACTCATATATGATACAGTCTGCTTCTAGCGAAAATGTAACTAATTCAGTAGCATTAGCGTTTTCTCTCAGTCAGTTGATTCTTCATATCCATACATGTATGAGTGAAGCGGCTGGGATGACATGTTTATTTTTCAAACAGAGTTCTTATATGAGGCGATCTAAAATCCCCCTATGGGGATTATAATGCAAATAAAAAATACATGAACCTGGGGACTGACTAACCTGACGCTGCCAGATCCAAGAAGCTTGCTACACAAATTTGTTTCACAGCTTATTGGGAACTGGGACCTCGGAAGCAAATTCGATGACGGGGCTGTTCCTTTTTTTCAAGATACAGTACTTGGTAGATGATTGGATGGGACCGTCTGTCTATCACCGTGTGGGCGTGCAAACACAACCAATCATATTGACGTGTCTATATAGCTTCACATCCGGTTTCGCACATATCCCGCCCTTAGCTCACGCTGATTGGTTAGACCACGGAGCGGTTCGGTGTTAGCTGAACTCCCTGAGAGATCCCAGATGGTTGCTGTGTTGGGGAACATGGTTACCCAATACCGCCCCCATCTGGCAAAGTCAGGTTAGGGACTGACGCCCTCTACCAATATTAACGTCAGACTTCGGTGCCAGATAGATTTCAGCCGTCACATTTATTAACGTCAGAACGAAATTAAGGAAGGATCAGCTGTTTGCGATCACTTTATAAATGCCGTGGCAACGTGGGTGTACTACGAAACCCACACTCGAATTTGGGGCAGATTTGACAATCGATTGATAAATGAGGGCCTTCTCTGTGTCTGTGTACAGTTGACGGTGATTAAAAAGAGGACAGAGGACATATTATTTACTTGCCGGTTAGATCTACAGTAGCTGTCATTATCAGAATGAGAATTTGCTTTTTATTATCGTGTCACAGGTTTACGGGTGTAAAGAAGTGGATGATTTTTCTTTTTCCGAGAGTGCTACATTTGTAGTTTTCTTGAGTCAAACTTGAATATTGTCAGCAACATATTGCTGGTACACCACAATGACCACATTCATGGTGTGGATGGCGATGGCTTTAGGATAGAAGCTGTGCAGGTGTCAGTGTTGACACTTGATAGCTTTTTACAGTATTATTCTCCTTGACATTCCTCTCTGTATTGTCCCTGCAATTGTCACAAAGCGACTAGAAAAACCTCAGGCCCTCTCTGTGGTCAAAATATTTGAAAATATTTGTTTGTTTTCTCCTGCCTAAAATAATGGATAATATTTGGTCCGTGGATACAATCTTTGATCATACTCAATAAATAATATGGACAAACATAATGTACAGTACCTGACCATATTTGTACACATCTGTCAATTTGTGTCAAAAGGATAAAACACAATAAAAGCCTGAGAGCTTATTTAGATTTTTGTCATTTGAGCGTTCTGATAAGTGGTTGTAGGCAGCCATAATCTAAATCTTCAAATCAACTCAATCAACACAAAGCCTACAACCATAGCTTACAACCTCAGCCTGATGACCTAAAAGTCTAATATCTCCCCCCGAGCTACAGGGAATTCCCTTTGTCTTAAGATGTTGGCTTTCCAATCCAGGGTGTTGCGCACACACGGGCACGCACGTTGCACACACGCATGCATAAGCACACACTGGTGCGGCGGTGCCCATACATGCAATCGAGTCATCTCATTTCTCAACTGGAAAATCCAGAGCTCAACTAGTGCCTTCTGGGCACAGGTCTCCACCAGGATAGGAATGTAGGACATTGCAGCTTGCCTTCATCTGGTGGTTGGATAAAAGGGCAACAAAAGTAAATTATCCACAGATCCGTGCAGTTAGAGGTAAAAACACTTTTCGGCCAGTTATAGCGCCACCTTGAGGCTGAGTTGAAATTGTTCATGTGGCATTTCGTCCTCGGCCTAGTGGGAATGTGCGTGCACAATTTCACGGAAATCACGCAATGTGTTCATGATTTGCAGCATTTTGTTTGAAACTGAGCACTCCTGTGAACTTTGGAAGCCAATCTTAACCAATCAGGATGGAGTCTGAGAAATCTGAAAGACCGGTTTCGTTGAATGGCTCTAGAGAGACTGTGTACCAATTTGCGCGATGTTTGGACAAAATCTGTAGGTGTACTGTGCAAAAACCTGTTTTGCACAAAGCGGCCTCCTGGTGGCGCTATAACAGGCCGTTCTGGAAAGTTTGGGGCAGAGGTTCATCGTTGGCATCCAGGGAGTGTGTGTGCAAAATTTGGCATCGACCGGGTTAACGGTGGCCGAGATTAGCTGCTCACGGACGGACACACGGACGGACACACGGACGGACGGACGGACGGACGACGGAGTGCAAAACATACTCTCCCCCCATGCCTTCGGCCTGGTGGAGACAACAATGTGTCCACTCTGTCATCAATTTACAATTTAGGCATTTAGCAGATGCCAATGTCATGCCAATGATCAAACTACTTTATCTCCACACTACTATTATCATCACCAGAGCACCTACAGTACTGTCAGCTCACACCTTGGGCATTGAAGGCACGGATATTTTTGCAGATTGCAGACAATGCGGAGCAAGGGGAGCTCTCGCTGTTGTTCACGCTATGTCCCTCCCGTTTTAAACTCACCAGAGAATTGTTTGCATTCGCACAAATAATGGCAGTTATATTTTGAGGTCACACAGATTAGATTTCCTGATCATCTGCAAACAAAGATTTCGCTATTTCCGTCTCTTGTGTGCTGGGCTGGCTATGTGGATTGCACATACTGTAGCTTCAGGAAAGAATCTGTGCATGTGACAGTATTGACACCGATATTCTTTTATATTCTACGTGACAGTGAGTGTCAGTGACACCCTTGTATTGTCTCAGCAATGGATACAGAGAACACAGTAAGGGCCTCCCCAGGCCCTCAATGCCCTCAATATATTGTAAAATACTTGTGTGTGTGCACTTACTGCACTATGAGTGAATGAATTTTATTTGTATAGCACCTTTCCAAACATATAGTTACAAAGTGCTTTACAGACAGGTTATAAAACAGTAATCATAAAAACGTCAAAACAACAAAGCGTCAAAACATCAGAGACAATAAAACATGAAGAAAAGAACGGGTCAATAAAACAATTAAAAACAATATTACGAAAAACACTTGGCATACAGATGTGTTTTTAAAAGCGTTTTAAAAGAAGGCACTGATTCTGCTAATCTAAGAGCCAGAGGCAGGGAGTTCCAGAGCAAAGGTGCCCGAGCCGCAAAGGCCCGGCCACCCCGAGTGACCAGACGCGTTGCAGGAGGAACTAGGAGGGCCCTGTCCGATGATCTAAGGCAGCGCACAAGGTTATGGGGTAGCTGCAAATCTCTTATATAAATGGGAGCTAGACCATGAGCTTTAAAAGTAATCAATAATCAATTCTGTAGCTCACGGGAGCCAGTGAAGACTAGCTAAAATCGGCGTGATATGTTCACGTTTTCTCGTGTTGGTGAGAAGGCGAGCCGCAGAGTTCTGACCCATCTGGAGGCGAGATATGTTTATTTTGCTCATACCAGAGTATATTGAGTTACAGTAATCCAGTCGTGAAGATATGAACGCATGTATGACGGTTTCCAGGTCTGCATATGACAAAAAAGGTTTAATTTTAGCGATATTTTCCTGATTTGACGGTTGGTAACATGACTGGACTACTTTGGTGATTTGGGTGTTGAAAGAAATATCCGGAACAGGTTCAGAATGAAATGAGTGGGTTGAGTTTGGGGGGCAAATATGATTATTTCTGGATTTGGATTAATTTAATTGCTAGCCAGAATAGCCAGTAAGTTGTTTTCTACAACTTAATATGATTTTAGAAAATGTTTTTCTCATTGTGTAAATTGTATACAAACAGCTTTTCAGAAAATGGCCAAAAGAAGTAAGATTTTCTTTGGTTTGTTTGGTTGCAGACTCATGAGATATTGTGTCTTCTGATGCAGGTGTCTTACTACTGTAACTGTACCAGTCCTCTAATAAATTCCCCCTCTCTTTTTCTCTTGTTTTTCTGTGTCTCCTCTGTCTCGGCTTCTGTTCAGGAGTGGAAGGTGACCAGGCTAACGTTTGAGTATGACCCAGAGCCTTATGGGAAGGAAAGGGATGGGGCCATTATTAAGATGGCCAATGAGTTTGGTGTGGAGACCATGGTCAGAAACTGTCACACTCTCTACAACCTGGACAGGTTTGATATATTTCCGATGCCCACACATTACACACAAAACAATTAGGTTTGTTGAAAACCAAACCAAAAACTGAAGTGGGATCACTTTGATATGTTCGGATCAACAAATCAAAACTAAGCTGGATAATCTTAAAAGAATATATATCTAAATCCCCAAAAATATAATAAATAAGTTTGGGATCAGTTTGAGCCTTACCTTATGTTAAAATGCCTGGTAATGTTTGTAAAGGAAAAAAAAACTAAAACATTTGTAGCCTGGCCCTGGTTGATTTTTTTTGTCACATTTGCAGCGGCCTCTTGCCTACCCCTCAGAACAGTATATTCAACCAAATCAATGAGATCATATCATTTTCTCAAAGCGTATTTCAAAAAGAAATGTAATTTTGTTCAACTTAAAATTATCTTCAACAAAAATAGGCTCAACATTCATCATCCACCATGTCACCCTCTGCTATGATGATCTGATAAAAAGCTTCACACACAGGGGTGCACATAACGTTTTAGGGCTAGTTCTCAGGGGAGCACCTGGAGATGTTGCTTGGTACTGTACGCACTGCTGGCGGAAGTCTCTACTCTACCACAACGTTACTTTAGCCGGGATGCACACACAAATTGGACACCAACGAAGGGACCGACATGCGTAAACAACAGTGGGACATGTGCTGCTTCGTGCATGTGGTTAGGGTTATGTTAGGGTTTGACTTAAGTTGACGGTACCCGAGAGTTTAACCCATTCTGACCTGAGATCAGATTCATACGAGGTTTCCACTGGACACACACTGGTCTGATCAACCCATTCTGACCTGAGATCAGATTCATACGAGGTTTCCACTGGACACACACTGGTCTGATCAACCCATTCTGACCTGAGATCAGATTCTAAAAAAATGTCAGTCGTTCTTCGATTTAAAAAAAATAGCAGACCTACAAGCTCGTAGCGCGCCACTCGGTGGCGCGCTATGAGCTTGTAGATCTGCTATTTTTCAATAGCTAAAGCATAACATGATGCTGACACCAAAATGGGTTCCCGTTCAGAATGGGTTAACCAGCATGAGATGGATAAAATGAACTATCACCTAATGCCCGGGAGGTTCCATGTGTGTACATTGTTTTAAGTCACACGTGTGTGTTTTTCATATCATAACTTTGGCTAAAATCTTGTGTTTAATCCACACGGGTTCTCGTTTAATCGGTTAGACTAGAGCTTCGAACGGCGTCAGTAATGATTCATTACAACTTGTCACGGCAGCTTGGTTATACAACTGAAATGGAATTCCTCTTCCTCTTCAAAATAAGAACCATCGTTAGTCGACGCTAGTTTAGTTTTACTTACCGGAAGTGTACATATATAGACATTTGACGTACGTGACACCAGACACCCTGGTTCATACAGTATGCAGGACAAAAATGAGGACGTGTGCCTCCAAAGTGGTGGCAGTTGCAGCAGTTGTAGTCTTAAACCAGATTAACAATGCACCTGATATCAAGGCCAAAGTGAAAACACAGCCTGGAGGTGGGGAACAATACCTGGCATGATTCTCGTGTTCTCTCAGCCTGTGTATCAGAGTCTCAATCAGTAGTCACCTGCGATGTATCAAATGACTAGATTTGTGGTTGGGTTTTGTTGGGCCACATTCACACGTACCAAACACCAATCAAGCAAATGTTTGGTCGTTTTTTTTGGGGCCACCACAATGCTTTTCTAATGGGAGTCACATGGTTTGAGCAAACATTTGTGTTTGATCACTGATTGCTGATTGCTCCCCCCCTCATCAAACAGAAATGTTTTGGTCAACCCATGTGACTCCCATTGAAAATGAATTGGAGCAGCAATCAAACGGCAATCAGACATCGCACACGGACCGAACATTTGTTGTGTAGGTGTGTACGAAGCCTCACTGAGTGAGAATGAGTAACAAGTAGCCTTGCCGAGCCATGAGGCCCATAGGGGCAGGAGCCTATCTCCTGTATCTGTAGCGTGAGGCAGCTTGATGTACAAGTACACCCCCTGGACATGACGCTAGTATGTCGCAGGGACTTACCCCCCAATCCAACCCTTGATGCTGAGTGTCAAGCAGGGAGGCACTGGGTCCCATTTTTACAGTCTTTGGTATGACCCGGCCGGGGATCGAACCCCCGACCTCCCAGTCTCAGGGCGGACACTCTAACCACAAGGCCACTGGGCTGGTCCGAGAATGAGTAACACCCAGACATAAATGTATAACAATCAATGGATGGACATGGAAAGTTTTAAACTACTGCACCACGACCCCATTTGAAAGCCATACTAAAAAAGACATTAATTTACTAGCCAAGGCTTCCTTGAAAATCTGCTGAAAATCTTAATCTACTTAATCAAGTTCACCACACATTGATTGCAGGAGTCTAAATTAAGCATAATTCCGGATAAGGTTTTGATTGTGGTTGCAATGCAGACTCAATTTGTTGCTGTGTGTATCAGTGGGTAAAGTGTTTGATTGTTACCAGTGCACCGGCATTGAGCAAATCATACTACAATATGCATCCATTCCATTCTATTCTCTGATCAGGAGAGACATGCTGCTATGTTGGTGCACAGCACCCATACTTGGTGCAACCAAGTATAAGCAACACATTCAGGCCCCCAAGCTGGGATCAAGCTGGGGGCATTGTGGTTCACACACTAATTAATGCCACCAGCAGAAGTTATTTTCGTTGGACTGTTCTTAATCACATTTTAGACATTTTGCTGACAGTTCATGGCATATTATGAAACCAGTCCTGCTTTGTGTACTCAAGTGACTTCTCTTGGAGAAATGAAATAAACATGTTGAAACAAAGCAAGAGTTTCTGCAGCACATCAAACAGTGACATCAAGTGGTCACCCCTCGCTACTACAGATCACACTCCCAGACATGTGCTGTGTGTGTGTGTGTGTGTGTGTGTGTGTGTGTGTGTGTGTGTGTGTGTGTGTGTGTGTGTGTGTGTGTGTGTGTGTGTGTGTGTGTGTGTGTGTGTGTGTGTGTGTGTGTGTGTGTGTGTGTGTGTGTGTGTGTGTGTGTGTGTGTGTGTGTAGGAGCTTAGTTGTGTTATGTGTATGTGAGAGAGTCAGAGAGGGGAGAGAGGAGAGATGAGGCCTCATCTGTTAGGTGTTTGTGTTTGGAGGGAGGGCTGTGTGGGGATTGACATGTGAGGCTGTCCATGCGTGCTCTGTGAGTACACTGACTGGCTGAACTTCACCTGCGATAAAGTGACCAATAGGAACCTAACCGCTCCTGCGATGCACCAATAGGGATTCTGAAACGACTTACGTATAGAAATGTGTTGTATAAGATGGAGAAACTGACAGACACTGTCAGCTGATATATTGCCCCAAACAATATTATCCATAACATCTCATAACTGCAATTGTATTTATTATTTTGGGCAACCTCCACTGTAAATTTTCACATTTTCAAACACGTTCACCTATCTCACTTTTTGATGTAAACTTCAGGTTTTATCTTTTTGACTTTCATTTCACTCCCAACAAAAAACATATTTCATCTTAATTCCCATATGCATAAGCAGTGCTCAAAACACTGCATTCCTGTCATTTAATTTAATTTAATTTAAAGTGAAAATGTGTTAATTCTTTGCACAGAATGGTAATAATATTGAAGCACTTGACAGTTTCTCTTCAGTGTCAAAATTGTAGTTGATGGGTTTAATCTCTGGAAATGGAGATCACACAAAGAAAAGATGTTGTAGAGTATGGAACCTGATAAAAAGTTGTTTTAACTCAAAGTCAAAAAATATATTAACAAAAGAATAAGACTCAGCAGAGATACGGTGTGTTTAAATAATAAAAATGGTTCATTCCATTCAGAGAGAAAAGATACAAGGTTACAGAATGCAGGCAGATAGCTATTATAATAACAATCTTTATTGAGGATATTCATCTTCACAGTCTGTTCCAAACACCCACAACAAAACAACACATTGCACAGAAAAACATATCACCAAGACAATACAAAACAATGAGGTCCTCACTGTACACAGTACAATTTCTCCTGGATGGTACAAAGGTTTCTCTAACAAACAGTGAATAATGATAGGCTCTTCATGGCAGAGAAGATGACATGATGGTGCCAGTTTATCGGATGACACAGGATGATGTGCCTGATGAATAGGCATATTATCTCTTGACCGGCAGTCGTCAAGTCTGTGTTATAGTGTGGCCAAGTTTGAGTTATTGTTGGGTTCCTCTTAATGACCATGTAGGCAGGAGGACATTATGTGCTCCTTCAGTAAAACACAAACCCTGACTTCTAGAGGAAAGGGCGAGAGCTGACACTAGGATGAGTTAAACGGTACAAAAAAACATACATGATTTGGGGCTTATGCAGAATTGTTACAAATACAAGTACAATAGATAAAACCGACCTATCAGTAGTGCAATAGGGGGAAACATATATTTAAATAATACACAGAATACAAACAGATACACAGTCCAAATAAATAAAATGATAATGAAAACATAGCTTTATTAATTCCCAAAGGGAAAACTATATTAACCACCAGTATATGCCACAACATCCTGCATTTGGCATGCAGACCACCTAATATACTGTATATGTTGCAGTTAATTTCTATAGGAAAACGATAACGTCACTGATGTTGAATCACTTCCATTCATCTTCAGACTGGAGCTGGACCACAAGATCTCCCACCACATGAAAGCTCTTGTGGGACAGCGCTAGGGCTGCGAATCTTTAGGTGTCCCACGATTCGATTCGATTCCGATTCTTGGGGTGACGATTCGATTCAAAAACGATCTTTTCGATTTTTCCGATTCTCGATTCAAAAAAGATTTTTTTTCCGATTCTAAAGCAGTTTTTTATTTTTATTAAAAACAATTAAATATAATTTTAGCATGATCTACTCCAGTCTTCTGGCATGAAAGCAGAGTACATTTAGTAAAAAGCTTGTATAATTGTAAAGGTTTTATCAACTGAATGATTTAAACACACAAAGGTTAAATCCAAGAGTTAGAACATGTCTCATTTATTTAGCTTGCACAAATTTGAACCAGTACAAAAGTTACAAAATCACTCAATACCAGAACAATACATTAGTATTAAAACAGGTGTAAAATAAATACAATTGGCAGGCTTAGCTTAGTTGGTAGTAAATGCACTATGCAGAAACCCAGGCCATAATGCATTGCATGCACAGGTACATTTGTGCAAGAAAAAAAAAAAAAAAAGATTTTTGGAAAATGAGAATCGATTCTGAATCGGACGGCATTAGAATCGCGATTCTAACTCGAATCGTTTTTTTTGACAGGCCTAGACAGCGCCACAATATAATGTGCTCACATATCAGTGTACCAATCCATTTCTGTCCTCCTTTACAGGATCATAGAGATAAACAACAACATTCCTCCGTTGACATTCAAGCGTTTCCAGGCCATTGTGAACAGACTGGAGCTTCCCAGGAGACCTATGCCCACCATCAGCCAGCAGCAGATGGACATATGTAGAACTCACATAGCTGAAAACCACGACCATCACTACAGCGTGCCGTCCCTGGAAGAACTAGGTGAGAGAGGCGAAAGAGGCAGGCCATATTTGTGCGTGTGTGTGCGTGCGTGCGTGCATGTCTGTGTGCCTGGAGCTCATTTCGCGAACTTCTGGGACCGATCAGCGGGCAAACCTGATGATGAATGTGTCGATAATGTACCACAGAAGGACACAGAAGTACTTCCTCTATTTCTTTTAACGTGACTTTCATTTTATAATGTTGGAAGTCTGATCGAACTGAAATCAGTCAATGTGTGTTAAATCGATGCGTTCGCTGCCCTGTTAGGTCCACTGTTGTGCCGCAGTGTATCTACATAGGTGGTGCGATTATTTAGTTTTCTGGCGTTGCCATGGGTTGGCTCCCACAGTGTCCGTTTGCTTGATTCCGGGGTGCCTAACACGGTGTCCAGCCAGCCTCATCCTTTTCTCTCTTGTCTGTGACCAATGGTAGGTCCCCACGTTTCTGAGACGTGGTCCTCCCATATGAGACTTTGTGAGAATTTGTAAGAACTCCTCAAACCCCTTTTAGACCTTGCTGTTCTCAAGGTCTTTGAATTGTTCAGTTCTTGTCTGCAAGTGACACTGTCATGCAGCGGTGTATAAAACTAGGCATCAGCTGGACTGTGAGAGTCAATCAGAATAAAGAATGTATGGGCAGAAATAGGATTCCCTTCTACTTTCAGGGCGGTAAATAATCAATCTTTCTTACTAGGGTTCAAGATGGAGGGTTTACCTCCTGCCGTGTGGAGAGGAGGTGAGTCTGAAGCCCTGGACAGACTAAACAAACACCTGGACAGAAAGGTAAAGAAACTACTTAACCCATTCTGACCTGAGATCAGATTTAAAGGTATATTCAGTGATTTCACTTAATTCAAATATCACTTATTTTTTTGTTTTGTTGTGATAATCCTCTCTACTATAGAGTGTGCTGGCCATATAAGGAGTTCCTCCCTGTCCCCAGTTAACCCCTGGGGGTCAAAAAACCTTAGGTTTCGTTTTTGACTCTCTATCCTGATTGGACGAAAGGCTGGGTCCCACAGCCAAAAACGAAACCTAAGGTTTTTTGAGTGAAATCACTGAATATACCTTTAAAAAAAATCTTCTTCATCCTGACAGTTTTCCATTCTGACCTGAGATCAGATTCTAAAAATGTCTTCTACGTCAGTCGCTCTTCGATTTTTCAAAAATAGCAGACCTACAAGCTCATAGCGCGCCACTCGGTGGCGCGCTACGAGCTTGTAGATCTGCTATTTTTCAATAGCTAAAGCATGACATGATGCTGACACCAAAATGGGTTCCCGCCCAGAATGGAACGTATCGGAGTGGCACACAATATTAACATGCTACTACTGTTAAAGCTACAATCCGGGACATGTTTAAGACATTTGGCCAGTATAAAATAGTTAGGTGTTTTTACATGGAGGTTAATGCCATTCAGATTTGCTCACTGGTATTCTGCTTTGTGTGTCCTGTCTTTGGGTGCAGGTGTGGGTGGCTAACTTTGAGCACCCACGGGTCAACTCGTGTTCCCTGTTTGCCAGTCCGACAGGCCTCAGCCCTTACCTTCGCTTTGGATGTCTGTCCTGCAGGGTGTTCTACTACAACCTCAGAGAGCTGTATATGAAGGTAACACACACACACACACACACACACACACACACACACACACACACACACACTAGGGCTGTCCCCGACTAAGGATTTGTATAGTCGACTGATGAATACATTTGCTGTTAGTCGACTAATAGTCGACTGAGCAAAAAAAAATATATATATACAAAAATATTGTATTATTCCACTAGGTCTGTGGGGGACATAAACACATTTGAACATTCTGACTGTTCAAATCTTTTTTTTTAACAACTGAGAGGCTTGTCATTAGCCAGATTGAGCACAGCAGGTGAGATTGAGATTCGGGAGTCTATCAGGCCAGCGCACTGTGCGATTCAAGTCACAGGCAGTGGCACATTGCCACACAGGCAGACACACTCCACATGCACATTGGTCAGAATGTTCAAATGTGTTTATGTCCCCCACAGACCTAGTGGAATAATACAATATTTTTGTATATTTTTGTAAATATTGTATTTTTATATATAATTTTTTGGGGCAATTTATTTTTTCTTTTTTTTGATGAACATCGACTAAGAGGTGGTCAGTCGACTGAGACCCGTTCCGATCGATTAGTCGACTATTCGACTAATCGAATAGTGTTAATTCAACTCAGAAGCGTGTACATAATGTGAGTGTACAAGAGTGTATAAATGAACCCAGAAAAACTCTTCCACCTACATTTGGTTCCATTTGTAGATCAACGCTTTAGTAGAGGTTCGCGTTTGGTAATGTGCTACGTACGGTAGCATGCATACTAGTTTTCTCTCTATCAGTGTTGGGCAATATTACTTAGGAGGAGTAATATCTTTACTTTACTTATTACTCCTTAGAAAAAGTAATAATATTACTTATTACTTGGAATCAAGAGTAATACTGTTACACATTACTTTATATTACTTTTCAACCGGGCCCCCTCCACCTGCAGAAAGAACACAATCTGTTTAGCCAGCTCCTTTTACAACTGAATCCAATTCATTGGAATAAGAAGTCTCCAATCAGCCAAACTGAATAATTGCAGGATATAAAACAAAAATAGTCAACAGTCTCTCAATCAGCCTTTTTATGCTGCATATTCCACATTTGGGATTCAACATCAATCAATCTGAACTGCACACACATGGCTGCAGCATCTCAAAATAGACAGTAGCCTATATATTGTATACATATAACAAACAATAAAATAAAGCAATAAATAAACAGTCTCTGACCTTTTTGAGGCAGCCTCTCAAGACAGACTGTTGACTCACGTCCAATTCAAAGGAAAAAGAGGACGCTGCTATTCCTTTATTTGCCGATGGGTTCTCAGATTGGAGGCAGCCTAACATTGGACCTCAACGTTTATTTTTCCAATGCCAGAGCATTGGAAAGACCCACAAAGACCCACCCGGCAGCTGTTTAATGGAATTTATTAAAGTATTTTTGTTGACAAAGTTGTAAATGTCAGCAGTATGTAGGCCTATATCCATAACATAAGCAAGCAGAAAGTACTGTAGCCGGCGTATCTGTGTATCATATTGTGAAACTAGAAAAAGTGCCCTTCCGGGCACAGGTCTCCACCAGGTTATCCACAGATCCGTGCAGTTAGAGGTAAAAACACTTTTCGGCCAGTTATAGCGCCACCTTGAGGCTGAGTTGAAATTGTTCTTGTGGCATTTCGTCCTCGGCCTAGTGGGAATGTGGGTGCACAATTTCACGGAAATCACGCGATGTGTTCATGATTTGCAGCATTTTGTTTGAAACTGAGCACTCCTGTGAACTTTGGAAGCCAATCTTAACCAATCAGGATGGAGTCTGATAAATCTGAAAGACCCGTTTCGTTGAATGGCTCTAGAGAGACTGTGTACCAATTTGCGTGATGTTTGGACAAAATCTGTAGGTGTACTGTGCAAAAACTTGTTTTGCACAAAGCGGCCTCCTGGTGGCGCTATAACAGGCCGTTCTGGAAAGTTTGGGGCAGAGGTTCATGGTTGGCATCCAGGGAGTGTGTGTGCAAAATATGGCATCGACCGGGTTAACGGTGGCCGAGATTAGCTGTTCACGGACACACGGACACACGGACGGACGGACGGACGGACACGCGGACGGACGGAGTGCAAAACATACTCTCCCCACATGCCTTCGGCCTGGTGGAGACAAATATAATAATAACAATAATAACCAGAGTATTGTCTGCTAGCGTGATGCTTGCTTATGTTATGGATATACATACTGTTGACTTTTACAACTTTGTCAAGAGTAATTCAACAACAAAAAACACACACAAATACATTGCATTAAACATTGCTGCCTCCGGGCGGGTCT
Organism: Protomyctophum parallelum; assembly: GCF_964188405.1. Taxonomy (NCBI): domain Eukaryota; kingdom Metazoa; phylum Chordata; class Actinopteri; order Myctophiformes; family Myctophidae; genus Protomyctophum; species Protomyctophum parallelum. The sequence continues at coordinate 4,327,912 of NC_139700.1, read as the reverse complement.
TTGCGCAACCGCTCCGGACCATGATGGGTCTAAATTAGGCCGAGTCAAATGTTCATGAGGTACGGGTTAACCTCTCGCCTACAACAATACACCCAGCGACGAGCCAATTCTTCAGATAAGTCTCCATTTATGTCTGTTTTGCCTGCAGGGGGGGAGCTCTAGTCTGTGTTTCTTGTGCGTCTTTAAACAGATGCTTCAATACGTTTAGACAAAGTGTTTTTTTGCACACGCAAAGTTTACAACGGACATTAATATATATATATAATACCGATACATTTCTCTGTCATGCAGGTCTGTGTCTGTCTTTGTTGTTTTTTAGAAGTGAAACAAGTGTGAGACCCCCAGACCTGCCCCAGACGCATACGCTACGTCATAACTGTGCGCGGGCTATGCAGGCCAACAAAACAGATCTACAAGCTACAACCATAGCTACAACGCATGTCTGTTTTTACCCGTTGATAGCTTTGTAGATCTGTTCTATTTTTGCATGCCATGCAACAACCATCTACCATGAGTGCATAACCGAACGAATGAACCAAAATAAACGACGCTCATTTCTAAGTGAAAGTAAGGAGTAACGAAGCGTGTTTTGGCGGAGTAAATAGTCACTATATTACTATTTCTGCAGAGTAATTCGTTATGTTACTCGTTACTGGAAAAAGTTATAATATTACAGTAATATGTAACTAGTAACTCGTTACTGCCCAGCACTGCTCTCTATATATAATTTTCATTCTGTACTTTCTCTTTCTGTCCCGTCTTCTCCCTCGCCACTAGCTCCGTAAGCGCTGCAGTCCACCACTGTCCTTATTCGGTCAGTTACTATGGAGGGAGTTCTTCTACACAGCTGCCACCAACAACCCAAACTTTGATCGCATGGAGGGAAACCCCATCTGTGTCCAGGTGTGTGACATCATGTAGTAAAACACTTGCCTAATGCCATGATCACTCTTGTTGATGCTAACCACTATTCAGTATTTAAGTCCGACGTCATTTTGTAGTGCTACGTTACGTCCGGGTCCAAGTGGCACCAGCTCCCGTCGGCATCCCATTGTAAATAGAATATCTAAACGCGTGAATCTTTTTAAATTGACGTTATTTTTCAGAAAGGAAGCCATAGAGGGTTAAAATGGGTCTTAATGCTTCCAACTCGAGTAGAATTATTAATGTTTTGTACAAGTGTCCATGACAACAAAAATATATGATGTGGAGACAATAAAGACTATTATTATCATTATTATTGAAGGTGGCAACAGTTCATATGCTCGGTAAAATATTTCGGGGGATATTTAGAATGTGTGCAGGCTTGAGTATGTTGAATCTAGTTTGCATTAATGAGGATTTAGTTGACACAATAAAATAAAATGGCGATAGTATTCCATGTGGGGCAGACGGCCTGTCACAGCCAGATTTTGGAGAGCAGCACAGCTTTGTTGTTGCGAGGAAAGCGGTAAAATGAGACTTGTGGTTGTTTTCGTCTCAGATTTAGTCAGACGGAGCGCCACAGTATAACTCCATGGGGACACAAAAGCGACACAAAAGTAGGACCCGGAAGTATCTCAGGAGGGGGCGCTCACGTCACAGCTAAAATACTGAATAGAGCGTCGCAGTCCCGCCCCCTCGAGAGACCCGGAAAATAAATCCCCGTTAATTTTCCTCATAGACTTATCAGAAAGTATTTATTTAAAGACGTTTACGCCGCGGACAAAGCCAACTCTTGTCGTGACAAATCATGACAACAAACACAATTTTTCGGGCCAAACAAATAATTAGAAAGTAGAAAAAAAAACGGCAGGTTACAACACTTTTTTGTTGTTTTTCTTCTTTGTAATTATTTGTTTGGTCCAAAATATTGTGTGTGCTGTCGTGATTTGTCACGACAAGAGTTGGCTTCGCACGACGCTTAAAAGGTCTTTAACCCATTCTGACCTGAGATCAGATTCATACGAGGTTTCCGCCGGACACACACTGGTCTGATGAACCCATTCTGACCTGAGATCAGATTCTAAAAAATGTCAGTCGCTCTTCGATTTTTCAAAAATAGCAGACCTACAAGCTCGTATCGCGCCACTCGGTGGCGCGATATGAGCTTGTAGATCTGCTATTTTTAAATAGCTAAAGCATAACATGATGCCGACACCAAAATGGGTGCCCGGTCAGAATGGGTTAAATAAATACGTTTTGAAATGCCTTATGGGAATAAATGCATTGGGATTCATTTCCTGGGCCACTCGTTGTTCTGAAAGGGGGAGGGACTGCGACGCTCTATTAGTACTGCCATGATACGATTGTTGTTGTATGATTGTTGTTGTTGTGAGTTAGAATTCAGTCGAAGTTAGAATTAACCCATTTTGGGCGTGAACCCATTTGGTGTTAGCATTATGCTATGCTTTTAGCTATTGAAAAATAGCAGATCTACAAGCTCATAGCGCGCCACCGAGTGGCGCGCTACGAGCTTGTAGGTCTGCTATTTTTGAAAAATCAAAGAACGACTGACATAGAAACATAGCTTTTTCAGAAAACGGTCAGGATGTAGAAGACATTTTTTAGAATCGTTCCCAGGTCAAAATGGGTTCATCTCTTAACGTGGTCTCTCCAGATTCCGTGGGACCAGAACCCCGAGGCGTTGGCTAAATGGGCAGAGGGCCGAACCGGGTTCCCCTGGATCGACGCCATCATGACACAACTGAGACAGGAGGGCTGGATCCACCACCTGGCACGGCACGCCGTGGCCTGCTTCCTCACCCGGGGAGACCTCTGGATCAGCTGGGAGAGCGGCATGAAGGTCAGGAGACTATTATTACATAACCCATTCTGACCTGAGATCAGATTCTATAAACGTCTTCTACATCCTGACAGTTTTCTGATAAAGCTATGTTTCTATGTCCGTCGTTCTTCGATTTTTCAAAAATAGCAGACCTACAAGCTCGTATCGCGCCACTCGGTGGCGCGATATGAGCTTGTAGATCTGCTATTTTTCAATAGCTAAAGCATGACATGATGCCAACACCAAAATGGGTGCCCGGTCAGAATGGGATAAACGTCTAATGGCAATTATTTGAGTTAATCGCAAATAATTTGTCATAATCGTCATAATGTCGCAAAATGTTCATAACATAAAAAAAGCAGAAATAATAGCAGATCTACTTGCTACAAGCTTGTAGATTAGCTATTATAAAAATAAAAAAAAAGTATAAAATGGCAGTAATTTCTTTCAGTTATTTGTCATTTCTGCCCTGTGTACTTTTTTTTATTAAGAAGCCTAAAACGTTTCTATTCACAATGTTCCAATTTCCAATGCCGAAAGCAATTACATTAATATGTTGTTAATCGCAGTTATTTCCGTGACAATTAAATCGTCATCTTAAATGTGTAATCGTGACAGCCCTAGAGATGGACAGAGGATGGAATGGAGGAAAACCATGAAGGCTATAGTGGATGTTTTTTGTGTGTTTTTTAGTTTTTGCTAATCCTTGAATGCGCTGACCATCCTGTGACTGTCCTGCAGTTCTCCCATTATCATCTGACTCTTGTGTGCGTTGAATGCAGGTGTTTGAGGAGCTGCTGTTGGATGCGGATTGGAGCGTGAACGCTGGGAGTTGGATGTGGCTGTCTTGCAGTGCCTTCTTCCAGCAGTTCTTCCACTGCTACTGTCCCGTCGGCTTTGGGAGGCGCACAGACCCCTCGGGAGACTTCATCAGGTAGCGATCTACTGTATACCGCATTATGGATACACTGGTAAAGTGTACACACGGTAAATAATTATTATTATTGCCAAGTTATCGCTGCATAGTGAACCATTTTCTATATCTTCACATGATCAGATTTCTTAGCTGTGTTTATGTAAGGCATAATCGATGACAAGTGGTGCCGTTATTGAGGAATAATGCACGGCACAGAGGCTATTACGAAGTGGAGTTTGTTGCTGTGAATTGAATTGCTTTTCCAGCATGACTTAAGCATGATCCCTTTTTATAGCATCCTCTTTTTAGTTTACGTGCAGAAATATGTCAGTTTCAAACAATGTTACCGTCACTGTTAAAATACTGTACTTCCTACCTGTCCTTTACGTTGGCATTGGTAAAATACATCCACTAGGGGGCCGTTCAGACTCAAACATCTGTCAGCAAACATGACAGTCGAGGAGGTCATAATAATATACATGTTAAAGAGCTGACTAGGTCAACTTTATTTGTTGCACAGCCAGCATCATATATATCTATTATTATTATTATTATTATCTCTTCTTCCTCCATCTTGGCTCATGGTATCTGTGACCCAATGGAAGTAACCTGAGCTAACAGTAGGCGACAAGAATAGACTGGGCTTTCTCTGTAACTCTGACTTTATATATAGTTGAGAAAGGGTCTTTCTGATTGGTGCTCACACTTTCACTGTGCATTCTGACAAATGACAATACCCGCTAAGATGTTCCTGTTCTTCAAATTAAACACATTTAGTGCCGGAAGTGCATCAAAATAGAAGCTCCGGGGTGCCAGAGTTGTCTGATCGCTTTTACTTTGAAAGCCATGAACCGGAAACACTTTCCTAAAAAAGTTGACTTTACAAAGAGACTTCAGATCCCCGATCATCTTAATATATTTTTTTACGCTCCAAAAAGCGTTCATATTTTGCGGGAGAGACGGATGAGGAGCAGAAATGAAGCGCCAGCATATCGATCCATTCATCACCACGGAGAGCGCCTTGGATTAGGAGATACGAGTCATTCTTCCCGCCGCGCTAACATGGGAGTCAATGACAAGCTAATAGTTGCACTGAGCGTTAGCATACGGCAGGGTACCCCAATAGGCGGCCCGCGGGCCATTTGCGGCCCACAGAGCGCCCCCTTGTGGCCCATGAAAGATTTTTTTTTTTTTTTTTTTTTTTTTTAAGGGTCCCAGATATAAATGGCATTAAATGGGGGTCAGTAGCCTATGCATGTCAAACTGGGCATCCTTTTCAAATGGGGTCTTGCCCTGAAAATGAATTTTCAGGGCAAGACCTCGACCTCGCGCGTGCAGACTCGGCCCCCAGCCTGGTACGCTAGTCAAAATATGGCCTTTGAGGAAAATTAATTGGGGAACCCTGGCATACGGCAAGCGAAAAGCGAAATGCCAAAAAAAAAAGAAGGAAAAATTCGGAATATTCTTATCTCGCCCCGCGTCGCTGGGACGTCGCTAGGACGTCCACAGACGTCGTAGGCACCAATATTTCGGGATCCTTATGACGTTCTCACACGTCCTATGTTTTAATTGTGTTAAAGAAGCATGTAAAACAAACGTTTGTTCTCCCCAGGCGTTACATCCCCATTTTAAAGGACTACCCAAACCGGTACATATACGAGCCCTGGAACGCCCCCCAATCAGTCCAGAAGGCAGCCAACTGTGTGGTGGGAGTGGACTACCCCAAGCCCATGATAAACCACGCCGAGGCCAGCAGGTTGAACATAGAGAGGATGAAACAGGTCTACCAGCAGCTGTCACACTACAGAGGACTGAGTAAGTAAACAACTGTCATAATGAAACAAACAACTATATTCAGGGCTTAACCAATTCTGACCTGAGATCAGATTCACACGAGGTTTCCACCGGACACACACTGGTCTGATGATAAACCCATTCTGACCTGAGATCAGATTCTAAAAAATGTCAGTCGTTCTTCGATAAAAATAAATAAATAGCAGACCTACAAGCTCGTATCGCGCCACTCGGTGGCGCGATATGATCTTGTAGATCTGCTATTTTTCAATAGCTAAAGCATGACGTGATGCCGACACAAAAAATGGGTGCCCGGTCAGAATGGGTTAAAGTTCTCAGTCCTGGGGACTGATTTCAGTCCTGAGGATCTCATAGGGGTCATGTAATGAGATCAGTGCAGATTTGCAAAAAAAAAAACATTTTCAGTCTTGGGATTGTTTTTGGCTTTAAGCCCTGCCTATATTCCCTAACCGTATCATTTCATATAAACCCTGTGTGCCCTAAATTGAAACAAACACATTGATTGCATTGTGTGTGTGTGTGTGTGTGTGTGTGTGTGTGTGTGTGCGTGCGTGCGTGCGTGCGTGCGTGCGTGCGTGTGTGTGTCAGGTCTCCTTGCTTCGGTACCAACTATACAAGAGGAGGCGGAGCCACCCATGACTGACGACTCCCAGACCGATAGTGGTTCTGGTGAGAACAGTTTTTATACGGCCTGATTTATTTGTGGCTCACCTAAAACAGCTAAGTATAATTATATAAGGCTTTAGGTTCAGTTTAAAAATGTAGTGCAGTGTTTAGCACTTGTAGAAAGCACCCCGCATCCGACTGATTTTGTTTTCCATTATAATTGTTGACTATTAGAATGTGTCAAATTTTTGATGGACGTCTTTGTACAAGTGAAGTAACCATGATGCAGCCTCTTAACCCATTTTGGGGACGGGAACCCCTTTATGTGTTAGCATTATGTTATGCTTTAGCTATTGAAAAATAGCAGATCTACAAGCTCATAGCGCGCCACCGAGTGGCGCGCTAAGCGCTTGTAGGTCTGCTATTTTTGAAAAATGGAAGAACGACTGACATAGAAACATAGCTTTTTCAGAAAACTGTCAGGATGTAGAAGACTTTTTTTTTTTTAATCTGATCTCAGGTCAGAATGGGTCTGAACACTGTGGCATTGCATGTGTGTGTGTTTTCCAGACTCCCCTGTCGGAGCACCAGTTGACAGTGAAGCCGCAGGCTGCTCTACGGCCACAGTACGCACGTCATCCCCGACAGCCCCTTCCCTGCGTCTCGTCTCCTCTGCTGTGACATCACATGCAGACCCAGGGCACGTTGCTGTCACAACGAATGACTCACCCCAGACGCCGTCGGCACACTGGTGTCAAAGCACAGCCTCGGGCACGGCCCCTCCTGCATCCACCACATCCGATGACCACACGGCAATCCAAATCCAAGTCTCAAACCTGGCCCTAAATCAGGCCTGCACCGCCTCCTCCCCTTTCACTTTTCCGCTAACCAACCGCGCTGCTGCTAGCCCTCCAGATCCTACACTCTCCTCGTCGTCCCCGTGTCAAAGCCCTCCCACCCCCTCGGCACTCTCCCCTCATCCTCAGCCGTCACCCCCGGCGGCTTCAGCACCGACGCCCGGCCAAGGTCAGAAGAGGAGAGGCCAGTACCGAAAGCTGAGGCGCACCCAGAGGCAGCGGGACAGACAGAGCTACGTGACGGCGGCGACCAGGGAAGGAGGAGGAGGAAGGAGAGAGGAGGAGATGGAGGAGGAGCTGGGAGAGGATGAGCGGATGGAAGAAGGGAGCACACAGAGGAGAGAATAAAGAAGCAGGAATGTTACAATAAGGTAGTGGGACAATTGTGTGTGTGTGTGTGTGTGTGTGTGTGTGTGTGTGTGTGTGTGCGTGTGCGTGCGTGTGCGCGCGCGCGTTCCAGGGGGGCAGTCAGACAGATATTTTGTGAAGCCTATAAGGAAATCGCGATTCATATAATGGCCTGTTGTGGCGCTGTCATTGGACCCAGAAAAACCCATAGCCCCATAGAAGTCCATGTATTTGGGCCCAACTTCACCTAGACTGTATTACCTTAATAAACATGGTTATGAATACTTTCTGCTTCCAGTCACTAGTTTAAAGTCTAATTTCTAATGTCATAATATTCTTTTTGGAAAATTATGGTCCCATTAATTAAAGAAATGACCATAAAGTCGCGTATGTTCTGAGGGGCGTGGCTACCGTTACAGTCTATGATCGGGATTCCCCTCCCACTCGAGTCAAAATAAAAACCAACTGAGAAGAAGGGGGGAAGTCCCGCCTCGTTGTCTGGGCCAGCCAATGGCCAGCTGGGCCAAAACGGAGCCAGCCAATGGCCAGCTGGGCCAAAACGGATCTAGAAATATGGCGATTTACATCAGGAATTACCGTAGAATTACAGGCTTCATTTTACGTCCATGTTAGACCCGGGGAACGCTTTGTCCATATTTTTTTACAGTCTATGGTGTGTACACACTGGGGGGGATGTTTTATTCAGGTTTATTCTGGAACTGTGGTGGTGTCACTTCACTTGCTGAGAGCTGATTTGCTGTGCGTTCTTAGTTTGTAAATCGTTTTTTTTTTCCAGAGATGAGATGGAGTACAATTGTTTAAGTGAAAAGTAGAGTAGAGAGTTAATTACAGGCTTTTTATGAAATGCGTTTGACCAATGACCCGATGGAGATAATTCAAATAAACGTTTTGGCATGACAGTTAAGGACAGGTTATGTGTGTGCATACCCTGTACCCATGGCTAAAACCCTGATTGTGTGTGTGTGTGTTTCAGGAACACTTTGCGTCCAACAGAAGACAAGAGGACACCTCCCACTGGAGTCTGGACTAACAAATCCTCATAGATATTCCTCTGTTCCCAGTGTTTTCACATTTGACTTCATGGGCAGGAAATGTATTTTGTCTACTGTCGATTACTAAAACACACGACCCTTGAACCAGAGGTGGAAAGATACGTATTACTTAAAAAGCACACCAGTGTGAACCAAGTGGTGCAACTCCCGTCGTCCAGCAGGTGGCAGCCATGTCACATACTTCTCTCGTTCCAATTTCACGCATGCGCACACCACTCGTGCTAACACACAGGTCACAGGTACCTACCTACCTACACACATCACAAACACGTACACAGCTACACGGACATTGCAAGCTGGATGTAGAAGTGGTTGCACCACTTAAAAAATACCCTATTGCCTAAATAAGTATACTGGCATAGTGGCACGTTCAGATGGAATTCTTTGTGCAGGTTTTGCCATAGAGCTATAAAGGGATAGAGCTGGAGCGCTAGCCCCGCCACCCAAGCTATTCATTTCAGTGGAAGTTGCTCAGTGGCGTTTTGAAGCGCCCCGGAAGACTGCCGGAAGTATAACGAAATGGCTCGAGCGAGCGGGAAGTTTAGCCTACGCACGTGACGTCATGAATGTCCGTCCACCTCCATTAAAGTGCTGCAATTCCACATTTTGGCCAGTAGGTGGTGGCATCTTCAACATTGGATAGCCTTACTTTGGGGCTTGGGTTTTGCCCACAGAGATTCATGGGTTACCGTCTTGTGGCATTGTTCTGGTGAGCAATTTAATATTTATATCAGTTATGGCAGGGTACTGTAAAGTCCTGTATGACCATATTTAATGTGTCATATAAAATATATACTATTATTGTAACTGTAATACAGTAACTAAAGCAATAATATTACTTTCCACCTCTGACACACACATGTGAATATGTATATTTATCCATGTACCGCCCATGAGCAATGTGTTTTCCACAGGAAAATTTGAGTTTTAAATCACTCATTAATTGATACCCATGTGTGCAACAATGTACACTAGAACAGCAGATACGACACATGAATATGTAACACATGCTCATAGTAGTACTACTCTACTAGGGGTAATATTCATTTTACTTCACTAGTTACATACATAAATCCTATATGTATGAGTGTACGTGGTCTATATAGATCGAGTACCAAAAAGCTGAAACCATCGCATTTTGCATTGACTTCTCTACCAATATTCAGACGCTCTGGACAACCTGAATTGTGTGACAGCACCAAGAGCACCTGGTGCTCCAGTAGACGTAACATTAACTTAGTTCGGGTCTTTGGCCAGTCATAAAAATGAATGGAAGGAGTGACCAGAAAGACCAGACAGTGGCCTTGTGGTTAGAGTGTCCGCCCTGAGACTGGGAGGTCGGGGGTTCGATCCCCGGCCGGGTCATACCAAAGACTGTAAAAATTGGACCCAATGCCTCCCTGCTTGGCACTCGGCATCAAAGGGTTGGATTGGGGGATCAAATCGAGCACGGCACGGCTGCAGCTCAGCGCTCCTTGGCTGCGGCTCACCGCTCCTTGGCTGCGGCTCACCGCTCCTTGGCTGCAGCTCACCGCTCCTTGGCTACAGCTCACCGCTCCTTGGCTGCGGCTCACCGCTCCTTGGCTGCAGCTCAGCGCTCCTTGGCTGCAGCTCACCGCTCCTTGGCTGCAGCTCAGCGCTCCTTGGCTGCAGCTCAGTGCTCCTTGGCTGCAGCTCAGTGCTCCTTGGCTGCAGCTCAGCTCAGCTCAGCGGCTCACCGCTCCAAGAGATGGGTCAAATGCGGAGAACACATTTCACTGCGGTAACGTGTGTGACAAATCGTATGACTTTGACTTTGAATGTACAAAAGTTTTAACATTTTTGGTCACAATTTTTTGGGAACCCCTTTTGGTGTTAGCATCATGTTATGCTTTAGCTATTGAAAAATAGCAGACCTACAAGCTCATAGCGCGCCACCGAGTGGCGCGCTACGAGCTTGTAGGTCTGCTATTTTAGAGAAATCGTGAAAATGTGGCATAAATCTTAAAAACTGAAAAGTTTGAAGCTCATAGAGCATATACTGAAGCCCTGTATATGGTGTTAATATGTAACTAATTTGATTATTTTGGAAGATATTTCAGATATTTTACCCTGATTTGAAAAAAAATATTTGGTGCTGGGGCAAGCGAGCCGGCGGCCCCGGTTGAACAAAATTAAAAATGGCGAACAGGAGATACATTCCCAATATGTGCAGAGGGGATGTTTCTATTTCCCTTGGGGGAAATGGGCGACCTCTGTTCCGTTATTCTCACTTTTACTGGTATTTCGCTTTTACTGTAACATAATTCAAGTGAAGTGAAGTGTTGAAATCTTGGTAAGGCAGTTTACCAGTAGCTCCAAATCATACAGTACTTGCCATGAAGTTCTGGATTGTGGATGCTTACATGATATACATATATTTGGCAATTAATGCTATTTTCTCCACAAAGAAGGATGATAAAGAAATATGTTCTTTTGACAGTGGATACTACTCCTGTAGAGGAAAACGCTAATGTGTTAAACTCATTCTCTCCTGTGTGTCTATATTTAATTGCACTTACGTCAACTTGTTTATATATTATAATTATGTAACCATAAGCTGTCTCTCTCTTTCCTGTCTAATTGACAATCTGGTTATCGGAAAGGGATTTCCACAAAGCTCAGTTGGATTGCCAAAGCGTTGTAGTCGTGAGGCAGATGTTTCCCAAAATCCCAGGAATCGGTTCTACGTGCGCTTCATTGACGTTCACTTGAGCGATACTTCTCTGTCACATTTGGTTCAATAAATCATTCCACAAGCAAAGCATTAACTAGCGCTACACTTTGCATATTGTCTCATTAATGACAGATGGGCAAATATTTTTCATATATCTTAATACCAGGTCTTATGTCTTAACTTAAGACCTTGAAGCATGGCCAATGCTATTTGGCTGTGTTGAGTGGCCAAACGGCATTGGCCATGCCTCCAGGTCTTAAGTTAAATCATAAGACCTGGTACTTAAGCTACGCAAAATAGGGCCCATGATGTCATAGGTGCTAATGCTAAATTATTAGTTTCAGTAATTGGTGACAGAGATTGGCCAAAACTATTGGGACTGTGCAACTAATGAACTAATGCAACTAGTTCTGACTGAAAGCTTTTTAAATTAGCAAAATGGATTTCTGTCCTTTGACAATGAAGGAGCCATCATACAAAAGACTCAAAACACACCATCTCTGCGTCTTCAAGTCAATAATTCCCAGACCAGCACTTACTTTCTGGAGTTGGATGATAGAATACCTTTTACTAAATTAGCCTACTAAAAGTAAGTAAATTTGCATGTTACTGTACATCAGCCAAAAGAACATGTGAAATAGCCTAATTTGTTCATGTTGACCAGTAAATCATTACGTTATTGGTTTATCAAGTACACTGTACACTAACCTACATTAATAATGAAAAGAGATCTTCCATTCTACTTTTGATTAACCCGGCCTTTTATGATTCGTGTACAACAATGCTCAACCCCGGTTTATGCATGGACTTCCAGAGAACTTGCATAAGCTGACGGAGATGTGAGTCCAAATGGGTATTCTTTCTGAATAACTGGTAGGCTAATTAGGAGATGTGGCCTCTAAATGGCAGTACAACAATACCATGTGAAACCAAATGGTGTCCAGAGGCTGAATCAGTCCATGTCCATCAGCGCTGTTCACTTTCTCATTTCACTCCTTTCCTCTGCTCAGAAAAGTCCCAGTTATGGGAACCAATGATACATAATATGCCCACGTCATGTGCTTGTGTTTTGCTGCACATTCCAACTGATGTCAGTGTGATGCTCTGCTTGACCGGAAGTCTCATCCGAGTGCTGTGGGCTACATAATATGGCTTTATTTATTTATTTGTTTTGTACATTATTGTACAAAAGTGTATTTTCATTAAAGTCGAGATGGAAATAAGTGGGCTTATGGTGGTGCTTTTTTCCTTTTCTGTAATATTTGATGGCCGTGAGGGATTGTATCACATGATTACAGACGGATCACTGATGAGGCCTCATAGAAAATGAAATGATTAGGCTGCATACAACCACCCAGGTCCTGCATATTATTAGCTAAAGCTGCAGCCTTGACCATTGATTCTGTTTCACCTCCAGATGGAGACAAATTGCATCCTAAAAAGCTGTTTTAACAAAAATATGTTTTATCTTTGTGCCTATAAACGGTAGATGTTATCCAACTATTTCGGGGATCATGTGCACTATAGGCCTACACAAATATGTGCAGACTTTTTATTTTTTTATTTTTATTTTATTTATTTTACAAATAATACTAGTTACTTTGTAAATGTGGATTATTATTACAAAACACAAAACCCTATATACATTTCGGGTAACCTCTCCTCACCAGCTGGTGAGTAAGTGACAAGTGTCTAGTTATAGCCTCTTTTGTTTGAGTGTGCTGGGTTACTACAACAAGAACAACAACAACAACAGATCCACCTGTTGGTGGCGCTGTAACTGGCCAATGTGAAAAGGGTGGGATATATTCCTCACAGCCTAGTATGAAAGTCTGAAAGATTCCACGTAGCATGCCTTCATGATTTGAGTCATTTTCAAAAATCCACCTGTTGGTGGCGCTGTGAAAGTCTGTGAAAGATTTCAGACTCCAGGTCCCCAGCTAAATCTTTAACTCTAACAAGTACTGTACTTTTAGGCAGACATAGAATAGTACACTAATAGACAACAAACATCCACGGATAAGCCAAGCCGTGGATATCCACGGCTTTCCACCACCTCGATTTCGGGGATTTCACCTGGTACCTGCATTCATCTACAACAGAACATAAATATATTTTTCCTCCAGATTCTTGGATTATGCTAAAATAATTATGAAAATGATGAATGAATTCATATTTTATGTGGAACAAAATTATACTTATTTAGAGTTTTAAGTATAATTGATGCTGGGACTTGCCTTGACAAAATACTATGACAGTATTTGCTTTGTAAATCTATTATACAGTAATTGTTAACTGCTTTGGGTAATTGATGAAAATAAAAGTGTAGGCCTACATATTCATCTCCTTTAAAATTAAACTGTGGATACGTTTTAAATGTCATTAACAAAATATGTCTCTTTTGTAAATATGAGTCAAACATTTCCATGTCTTGTCAGAGACAACTTGTCAGACGTTTTCCTCGTCATACTACAGTTTTACACAACGTGGCCAAAACTGTCTATACAAGCTTGCGATGCAACACGTGAGCTTGTAGATCTGCAATTTGTGCTATTGTGTGTGGTTAAGTGTTTGTGGGGGGTATAACTGTTGTACAAATAAAGTATTAACAATAGCAATAGCTTGTGACTAACTACATTAGACCCATTGGAACACAGATTCAAATGGATTACTACTGAAAATTACTCTTCAGAATTTACAAAATTCTGAAAAGTAGCCTGTTTTGGACAACGGAACCAACTTGGATGCAGAAACAGTATGTCTCAGGTGTGTGTGTGTGGTCACCAGCAGAGGACACAGAAGTTTACCTAGCCTTGGAGACTGCAGGTGTTTCATTTTCACAAGAAAAAAGAAACCTGACCATGGCCATCATACTCTACAAGTAAGACGCGCAAACGCGTGAAGCGAACGCAGCTCGTGTGTGTGTGGTTGTGTGTGTGTGTGCTACAGCTGCGCCCTGTGTGTGTGTGTGTGTGTGTGTGTGTGTGTGTGTGTGCGTGCGTGCGTGCGTGCCACAGCTGCGCCCTCTGGTGGCGGGCCGGTGGTGTAACAGCGTGACACACACACACAGCGTGACACACAGACACTCAGCCCCTGCTGTCATAGTAAGTGGCTCACTGCGTTCGCAACAATGTGTCCATCACCATCTGTTCCAGTGCCCCCACTTATAAATTGAGCATTTGATCAGATGAGTCATTGATTGTCATTTGTCAATGTCTGCAGTACTGCAACAGGACTGGGAAGTGAGCAAGAAAAGGACGATGGTGCCATCTGGAGGGGAGAGAACAGACTGAACAGATCTTTGTTCAGCATCATTCCACGTTCATAGTTCAGAGTTTGCACTGCAGTGGAGTCTTTAGAACAACTATTCCAATTTGCTTGTTGAAATGGGGGGGATTTAACAGCTAAATGTATTGATGATTGGTGGAAGTTCATGGGTAAGAAAATAACTCACTTTTACTCCCTTGCATAATACAGCAGCTTGCAGTAAACATTCTGCTCTTCTTTTCCTTTCTGGGTTCACCCTGAACCTGAGGTTGATATTTGCTTGATCAGAATGGAGAGTTACCGAGAACATCCTGGCAGGCATGAGGCATCACTGCCTGCCTGGTTTCTGACCTGTGATCAGATTCTAAAAATGTCTTCTACATCCTGACAGTTTTCATTCTGACCTGAGATCAAATTCAAAAAATGTCTATGTCAGTCGCTCTTCGATTAGAAAAAAAAATAGCAGACCTACAAGCTCGACCCACCGAGTGGCGCGCTATGAGCTTGTAGATCTGCTATTTTTAAATAGCTAAAGCATGACATGATGCTAACACCAAAATGGGTTCAGTACTGGGCTTAGAATCTGCTCCTCATTTTATAGATTTTATTTAATAAGTGCTGTTTTGGCCCAGGCCGTAGCGTAACGGTCTGGGCACCGGACTGGTAATCCAGTCGCAGTGTGCCGCGGGTTCGACTCCCGGACCCGACACGGCCTTTACTGCATGTCATCCCCCCATCTCTCTCCCGTTTCCTGTCAGCCTACTGTCCCTTCAAAAAAATCAATAAAAGGCGTAAGCCGCAAAAAAAATATCTTAAAAAAAAAAGAAAAAAAGTGCTGTTTTACTATCTCACCCCACTGTTATTAACTACCCTTGTGTATATATCATGTATACCAGGGGTGCCCACACTTTTTTGACTTGAGAGCTACTTTCAAAATGACAAGCTCAACAAGATCTACCGACCAAAATATATTATCCAATTACGTAAAATAGTTAAACAATATACCTGGGGGCAGTTAAACAATATACCTGGGGGCTTTGGAATAGCGGCATTGGCATTACATACTAACGCACTTGGAATGGGAACTTGGGAAGTACAGTGGGTACTTTTTAATGCTACTGACATTAAGTGATACAATACTTGAAAACGAATTACTGACTGCATTGTGGGTTTGAGCAGACAGGCCCTTTTTGATCAAGTCACCTTAATTCCAGTTCCTTTTACATCTATTTTTAGGGCACGTCATGTGGTCTACCTTTTGGGCACCTCTGAGTATATGTCACATTTTGTCATGTTTGATCTGTTCTTCCGTTTCGTTTAATGGGAATGACACTTATTCCACAGTGATGCTTGATTGTGGGTTTTGTAATATTTAATATGATGGCCCACCAGTGACCACACACTAATTGAGGAGAATTCTTCCTGAACTCCAGGAAATGTGATTATGTGAGGTATGTGTTCAGTGTGGCATATTGTCTGGTGTGTGTGATCTCATACATACAGTACATATGATTGAGTGTCCACCATGGCCTATTAACACGGTTTATTAAAAATAATCCATTATTTCCCTTTAGATCACCTTTAAACTCACCTGAAGTGCTAGTACAATAGTCAAACTATTCCATTTCCTGAATATGCTATTGTTGAACTGTACTGTATTCTAATACTGCATGTTAACTTAACTACTGCTGCTACAATGTCTAACAAACATAATTGTACTGTGCACACTGTACACAAGACAATAAAGAAAACCTTGAAACCACAGACACATTTTAAGGTAATTTATTACAAGTACATTATATAAGGTACATCATTATTTTTCACAAGAACGATTGAGGTATATAATTGATATGTATAAGTAATCATAGTAATGTATTGTTTAAAACAGTTTAAAAAATGGTTAAAAACATTGTTTAAATTGTTTTAAACATCATTGTAGAAAACAGCTTTAAAGCCAAAACTAGAAGACTTAACAAAGAAACCTTAAATTCATATTACAAACACATTTGCATGTTTAGGTAATATAAAATATATTATGCATTTAATAAATGATAATGTCATTCATGTACATTATAAGGTACATCATTATTTTACATCACAAGAATGATTGAAGTATTTCATTGATATTTACAAGTAAGTTATCAAACTTAAAACAGTTTAAATTGTTAAAAACATTTAAATTGTTTAAAACATCATTGTAGAAAAGTCTTTCAACTGCTTACCAGCCATACCCAGAGGAAAGAGAGTCTTTGAGCTCTCCTTGGAGAGCTGTCCCATGCAGGGGGTGATCATCAGCTCAGCCAGGTACTTCCAGAAGTGTGGGATATCTGTAGACATGTCCTCCGCCACGTCTAGGATAGCTTGAAGCCCTTTATAGTACTGCTGTATGGGCATTATGCCAGCCTTGATGAGCCGATGCAGCAGCTGCCCCATGTGGTCTCTGGCGATGGTGCTGCGATCTAGCGTGGACTCCAGGCCATTACGCACAAACACAAAGAGCAGCTGACTACTGTTCAACTCCTGTACACACTGCAGTGCCTCCTTCATGTCGTTGATGTGTAGGTACTCTTCAATGATCGCTGTGGATTTCTTGTCCACTTCCTCCTCGGTCAAGGTGGGGGTCTGGGGGTGTGGATGATTAGGAGCAGCGTCCTGCTTTATGTTCTCTGTTGTGCTCAGCAGCTGGCTGTTGTTAATGTCAAGAACACGAGTCTTGGTCATTTTACTGAGATGTGAAGTATCGACGCTGGGTTTGTTGTTGGTGGAGATGGAGTAGCTGTTCCAGCCCTTGGCCACCCTACTCTGTCGTGGGGTGTATGAGACCCGTCCGCCGGGCCGGCCTACACCCAATCTGTTGCCTGTGCCTCTGATTGACTCCTTGGAGAGGAGGGTCTGCTGGATATTCAACTGCTCCCTTTGAACCTCCATCTCAGCATCTTTGTGGATCTGGTCGATGGTTTTGGGACCCTGGTCTGCGCGCCTGGGAACCCAGTTATTCTGTCTGAGGTCCACCACATCCTGCAGCATGAAGCGGATCCTGGGGGAGGTCTTCCTCTCCTTGATAATCTTGTCCATCTGGTCCATGCAACGCTTGGCCATCTGAAAGTCCATGTCTTTCCCAACGGTGGAAATAAGTGTACACAGAAACTCCATGGACTCCTCATCATGTTTTATGAGCAGCTTACTGATGATGCACTTGTCCAGTGTCGCTGCCGTTAGCATCTTGAGCTTGAACAACTCCCCAATTAACTTAATGTTGCCCAAGGAGCACCTCCTGACCGTGTTTTTGTAATGGACCAGTTCCTCTTTGCAAAGCTGCTTCTCCTCCCCCTGGGCAGCATCCAGATTCCTGTCGAACTCTGCTTTGCAACGGTTGAGCAACAGCCTGCGGAAAGTCACGCAGACTCCTGGCTTATCTGCACTGGGGACCTCGAGTTCCATAAGGCAGTGGCACATGTTGGCGTAGACCACAGAGAAGCTGGGCTCTGAGACTGCCTTCTCAAAAATGATGCCGATGACTCCTTTAAGCCTGCCCTCTGTGTTGATGGGGAGCTCCCTCACCTGCTTGGTCAGCTGTTGGAACTTCTGGGGCGTTAACTTGTTCAGGATGCCACGCAGTCTGTTGAACAGATCCTGGGTCATGGCCTCCTCGGTGTTCTTCCCCTCCTCACGCTGCTGCTTCTTGCCTGTAGGCGCCTTCCATGCCTCCTTGGCCTTGTTGAGCTGCACGTCGACGGAGAGAGAGAAGTGACGACGAGGCACCTCTGTGTTCTTCCCCTCCTCACGCTGCTGGTTCTTGCCTGTAGGTGCCCTCCATGCCTCCTTGGCCTTGTTGAGCTGCACATCGACGGAGAGAGAGAAGTGACGACGAGGTCTGTCTCTCCAGCCTGCCTCTCCAAGTCCAACGGGACGCCTGAAATCAGAGCAACGGTCCATGACTACTGGTAGAGGCCTGGGCTTCAGCGTCCCCAGAGGCCTCTTGTTAACGCTGTCCAGGATTACATCATTGATGACTGGCAGACCCGCAGGTTTGTTCATGCTAGCTGAGATGAACTGCAAACTCAAAATGAGAGCTCTGTCGTAAGTGATCTTCCCCATGATGTCCAACGTACTACAACTCCAAGTCAAGACCATCAAGTAGAAATGAGCATCTGAGTCTGAGTGACTGCGTTGCAAGCTGAGCGTTTTATGCGCGACGTTCTCAACCGCAACGCTTCTCGACGGACATTGGCTGTTTGAATTTGAATGACTATCAGCGCGTCCTATCAGCGCGTCGCCCGTGGGTCTCCCTGGGCAACGCGCTTCTGTACACAAAGCGCGTCCAATGAGCGCGTCGCAACTGAGCGAAGGCAATTTGTGACACGCCCACATAGAGTTGGGGGCACGCCCACCGCTCAAGCAACCTACTGACCGTAAGTTAACACCTATAGCTGTTGTGGTTGCACTTCTCTACACTGATTTGAGCTACAGCGTGGCACAAACTCATTTAATAAACTATTGCCCCTTTGGGCTTGGGCCAAATATGTACATTTATTAGGAAAGGAAAGGTACAGAGTTTAACATATTGGCAGCAGAGAAACTGAAGTTTGTAAAGGGTAGTCATGCGAGAGACTCCAAAAGGGTAAGACAGACATGATTATCATTAGCCTATTCATATTGTTTGATGCTGCTACTTCTGCCGCCGTGCAGGATATTATCAATGTGCATTGTGCAATTTATTTTAGGCTACTTTGTATTATATTTATAGTGTTGTGAAAACGGGGTGTTACTATACTGAGGCTTATTGGACCTTTTGGTGTGTTAAAAAAAGAAAAAAGGGTGCGTGTGTGGCTGTGTGCTTTTGCGTAATTTACACAGGACCTCGATAAATGTAATGTTTTTTTCTTAAAAGTCTGCTGCTTTGCAAATGCAAGGAGCAGGACTTGATACATTGATACATTGATTTGTAAAACCTGCAGATCAGATCTGCCGCGAGGGATTAAACGCTGTAGTATCTATTCTCTTTCATTTTAAATGTCAAACGGGCAATAAAAGATGCATGCATTATCAGTCCACAGTGTTTTCAATATAGTAAACAGGAAGTTAGCAACTGTTGTTTCAGGCTTCACCTTTATTTGTGTGTGTGTGTGTGTGTGTGTGTGTGTGTGTGTGTGTGTGTGTGTGTGTGTGTGTGTGTGTGTGTGTGTGTGTGTCCTGTCCATGGTCAGGAGGTGTAACTGATACCTCAGTGGAAATGGATACTGTAGGCCCTGACTGGACAGGAAGTAGAACAGTGGGACCAGAACCTCCTACATTTAGGCTGACCTTACTTGAACTTCAAATCCTTCTGAGGGGTGTGTGTGTGTGTGTGTGTGTGTGTGTGTGTGTGTGTGTGTGTGTGTGTGTGTGTGTGTGTGTGTGTGTGCTAGCTGTCTACTGTCTCCTTTCAAACTAACTGCATCGCGTACCAAAAAACATTATTTTGATAATGAGATGCTCTATATTTCTCAGTTGATCAGCTATTAGCTTGGAGATCCCCCATTTGTACCAGCATCACGCCATCTACCCATCCTTCCCTCCTACCTTGCCATCATCAGGATGAGAGGAACCAGGCTGGAGATAGTTGTTTGGGCCCCTGGACGTCGTACATAGAAAATAGGGAATCAGAGAAAACAAAGAAACAACACAACTCAGTCAATCACTGTCATTACAATTTTCCATCAGTTTTGAATTTAGTTTGGACTTTTTGTTTAGAATTTCAGAGTTTAATATGTTTTGAAAGCATGTTTGCTAGTTTTGTTTAGTTTTTTATTTATTTTAGTGTTGAGTGTTTGTGTTTTAGTTTGGGTGTAATTTGTATTATTTAGGGACGCGATTCTGTGCCATGGACACTTTGGACAGTGAGGTGCCAAACGTTGGTGTGAAAACATAATAGGTTAGTATGAAATAACCGAGGACATTTCCTGCATAATTTGAGTGTTTTATGAACAGATAATACATGGTAGTTTTTTGTTTTAAATACTGTAACAAAACTGTTCGTTTTTGTTATGTTGTTAGTTTTCATTAACAATAACCTTGGAGTGAAAATGGGTCCTCAGTGAAATCTGAGACAAAGGTAAGGAGTGATTATTCACAGTGCTATAAAAGAAGACAGACAGGAATAGAAAACCAAACAGAGAGAGTGTGTGTGTGTGTGTGTGTGTGTGTGTGTGTGTGTGTGTGGGGGGGGGGGGGGGGGGCAGTGTTGTGTTTGGAGGAGGGGAAGTGGCTGTAACTGGCCGTTTCATCGATCCGAGAGCCTTCTGTCCCTACACGGAGGGAGGGGCAGGGACATATCCCTGTTCCATCAGGAGAAGCTGATATGATAATCTCTCTGAGAAGAGAGTGAGAGCCGAGAGGCCATTAACAGGCTCATCGCTGAGAGAGGAGGAGGCATGCTCCTGTCTGTCTGAGAGACCAAAGAAAGTTTGACCTGCTCTTAACATCACCAAGAGACCAAAGGCTCCTCTTGGGACAGAGAAAGCACAAGAAGACACTTGCTTTAACTTTCTGTTAAACTGTGTGAAGTTCTGGGACTGATCCTCTCTAGTGCCTCTTAACATCACTTTATCCAGGAGACAGTAGAGCCAGGACACCAGACTGGAGCTAGGTCTATTCAGTGGGGCTCATCCTCTTCCCTGCTCAGCCCATGGTGCTGCTCTCAGGGATGGATCCTCCTGAGGATGGGGAGAACTGGATGGAGGAGCAGTGGGAGAAATGGTTGGTGACTGTACTTCTTATTACAAATTGGGCTTGATTATCTTCTGTTTCTGCTAATCCAAAGTACATTTTAGTTGTGGCTTTCTAGAGCTATACACCACTAAACGTACATATATGTTTGAGTGGACATGCAGTGTGTAGGATAACAAAGGTCAAATGAAAGCCAAGTTGGTAGCATAAGTTTTAGCATGCAGAGATTACCATTGGATAGCGAAGATGATAAATGCAAACATTGTTCAGGGTGCCCAGGTAGCTCACCAGTTAGGTTCAGGACAGTGGGTTGCATGCATCCAGTTTGTTGCTGGTGCTGGACACAGGGTGACAGTTGAAAAGAATACAAGTCTACAACAGCATTGCTCCTAAGTGTTTAGTTGACGTTAAAGCTCGATAAAATGACACGGTACAATTTATTTCGGCCAAAGTTGGCTAACATCAGGTGACATCATTTGTGGCCAATAGTTGTGGGTCACCACACGTGACACAACGTGACTTAAAGGGCAGAAGTAGGTTACTTTTAACACCAATCTGTGAATTACTATTACTATTGTGGGTATCCCACCACTTGACATACAAGTATAAACTAAAGATATCCAAATGAACGGGAAACTTATTGGATCCACTCCCTGAGCGCTCTCTCAATCTCAATCAGTAAATGTGTTTACCGTAGAAACCGTAGATAAGCTTTAGTCTGGCCACCCGCCAAGACCCGTAGGCTACGTTAAAAATGTCTTCATATTCTTTAATCCATGTTTTGATACGATCGAGTCGATAGCGGTCTCCCGTTAGCATCCCAGTGTAAAGTGTGACACTGACCGGGGCCATTTTAAGATGTGCGCGCATCCACTTGCTCTCTATGTGCTGCTTTCAATGGCCTGTATCGTCATAGTAACATCCGCTTACGGATATTTGGCTCAAAATAAGGGTTGAAAGGGGGAAACCTTGGCAATGCGCGATAAATAAATACATTAATCCTGGCGGGGGATAATGTTAATTGACAGAAATAAATAATCTCTATTGAGCCCATACGGTGGGAGGCTTAATTTAACTTGAAACCAAAGACAGGCTCTTGATGACTTGTGGTTGACTTGTATGTTGGATGTGTGTGCATTCTTTAGGTGGACTCATGAATTCAGTGTGGACGAGTTTGAAGACGAGGATCTATCTGATGTCACTGAGATCACAGACAAATACCAGGTAGGACAATTTCTGTTAAATACTGTCATTGGATGGGCAAGATTAGGACGAGACCTCGTTCATTTGTTTTCATCGCAGATTTTCAGTCGAGTCGATAAAAACAAATCATAAAATATAGAAAGTGATTGTTATTTTATTTAAATTCAAATGTAATTACCATTATTGTGTCAGTTTCCTATCCAATTTACAATTTAGGCATTTAGCAGACGCTCTTAATCCAGAGTGATTTACATTAAGCAAGAACAAAAAAGCATGGGAATACATCACATAAAAAGCATTTATCATGAAACATGCGTAAGCTAAGAACGTAACAGTGGAATATCTATATAATGAAACTATGCATGTATACTATACTATGCTATACATATGTACTATAACGTGCTATGACTACATACTGTACAATGCAACTATCCATATGTGGGATGGAGGGGGTGGGGGTGGCGCAGCCAGAGTCTATGGCTGTTCGGTGGTTCTGTTTGTATGGTAACGTTTATGATCCCGCTGTCTCTCAGACATCTCAGCCAGTGATCTGTATAATCAGAAGTCAGAAAAACACGCCTTTACAGAAGTTTCTTTAATAATAATAATGGTATATTTCTTTATTGATTTATTTTCCTCCTATACAGATAAAGTTATTGTTAGAAAGGTATTATTATATGTATTCATTCATTCACCCACCCACTCACTACATTCACTCACTTCATTCAATACTAGTGTACAGTACATGCTTGAAAACACACACATGAACAATCAGACTCCCTGGATTTGTGCTTTACACACTGTCTGATGGTGAGTATATGAGTATAGAGACACACGGGGACTACAAATTTCATTTAGCTTTTAAGGACGTCACTGCCTTAATTTACGAGGCAACGAGCGCCGACTTTGAAGAGTGGAATTCTCAATAATTCATCCCGATCCCGACTGACTTTGTTCATTCATGTCTATATTTTGAACATGTCACAGGCTTACTAATATGTTCTACCTACCTCGGAGCTCCGACGGTGTGTTTTACCGTTGTCAACTTGTTGTATAAAATTAACTTGGCTGAATAGTT
The DNA here is from genome assembly GCF_964188405.1 of Protomyctophum parallelum. NCBI lineage: Eukaryota > Metazoa > Chordata > Actinopteri > Myctophiformes > Myctophidae > Protomyctophum > Protomyctophum parallelum. Next base: position 4,304,579 of record NC_139700.1, on the reverse strand, counting down.
GGGAAAATACCCAGCTAAATTGACATTTTCAACTACCTAGTGAATTCCCCAGATGAGTATTAATAATTAGTCTTGCAAGCCTGTTTGGATAGTTTTCCACAAATACATAGCATATAAAACGAAATACAACAAATATATCTGGGTATTGAAAACGAATACCGGAAGACTCGACCCGGTGCATGCCCGTTTTTCCTCCCGGTGAGGGGGATAACTTTGTAATATGCTATTGGCTGTTTGTATTATTTTTCTGTATTCTGTAGAAAGGCTATATTATTTTACTTATATTGACCCTATAAACAATTGAGTATTATTTAGTATATGTAAGGTTTTGCACACTCCTCAAACCTCGTCAGATAATCCCCACATAGAGAAATTCAAAGTCCAGCCGTCTGCTGTCCAGCCTCTCCCACCCCTCACATTGGGGAAAATTCTGGGAGGAAAACAGAAACGGGGCGAGTCTTCTTGTTACCTTGAAAACCTCAAGGGATGCGGCCGTGACGTGTATACCGTTGCGACCACTTTGACTTGAGATTTATAATGCTAGCACTTTTCACAAACCGATGGAGTATATTATATAGTACATTGTGGGTGAATATTGAGATGGCAGGTATGTGACATTGAAAAGGACAAATCAAATATATGGGACACTTTATTGGAACACAAGAAAATCGCTGCAGCCTCAGTAATGAACCAGTGAAATTATGATGCCTCTCATATAGGGATTGCATTGGCAGCTGCAGTACACCAGAAGACAGAAGTGGGGACGCTGTCTCATTTGGGGGCGTGGAATTTGTAGTCCCTGTGTCTCTATAGCCACTAGAGGCACAATGGTACAAACTACAAATCCTACAATGGTCTCCTAAGTGGGCGCCGGCGTCACACGGACTATGGTTACTGGTGCTAGATCCCACGAGATGTGTGTTGCTGGGACAGAGAAAGGTTGATTAATAATGTAGATTTTCTCCTGATTTGTCTCTCTGAAAAAAGCTATTTCAGTACTATGAACATCTTGGGTGTGGCTTGTGATGATCAGGTCCAATATTTAATTGACTGACCGTGGAGCTAAAGAATGATTCAGAAGCTGTGTTCACGTCTCGTTCATTCTTCCATTTGAATGAACAGCTGACTCCAACATTGTTCCGGTCTCCTAAAAAGGTATCCGCCCAGTTCACACAGATACGGGAAGTAAACCAGAGAGGGTGAGTCTTGCTCTTTCCGTCTTGGGTAGCCTATAGCTATCCCAAGTGGCTGGATGGCTGACTGGCTAGCTGGCTGGCTGGCTGGCTAGGTGGCTGGCTGGCTGGCTAGCTGGGTGGCTGGCTGGCTAGCTGGGTGGCTGGTTGGCTGGCTAGCTGGGTGTCTGGCTGGCTGGCTGGGTGGCTGGCTGGCTAGCTGGGTGGCTGGCTGGCTAGCTGGGTGGCTGACTGGCTAGCTGGATGGCTGACTGGCTAGCTGGATGGCTGGCTGGCTAGCTGGGTGGCTGACTGGCTAGCTGTGTGGCTGGCTGGCTAGCTGGATGGCTGACTGGCTAGCTGGGTGGCTGGCTGGCTAGCTGGGTGGCTGGCTGGCTAGCTGGGTGGCTGACTGGCTAGCTGGGTGGCTGGCTGGATGGCTGACTGGCTAGCTGGGTGGCTGACTGGCTATATGGCTGACTGGCCATGCATGCAGGCTAGGAGGAGGAAAATAAAAATAAGAGACAAAAAGCCTTTAGTGATGGAAGGCGTTGACTGGCCTGTGGTCTTCAACTCTGTACCTTTACTGTTCTTTATTACTGTACAATCACATTAAATCTCTCTCTCTCTCTCTCACACTCACACACACACACACACACACACACACACACACACACACAGTCACACACACACACACACACCCCCACACAAACACAGTGTTTATTAGGCTGACTCACAGAAATAGCCACAGGCAGATGAGCTGATGATGTCATGCCTCACTCTGATTTGTTAGCCTTGTGGTCCCCTTCGCCCTCCCTCCTACCACTGTTCATCTCTCTCTCTCTCTCTCTCTCTCTCTCTCTCTCTCTCTCTCTCTCTCTCTCTCTCTCTCTCTCTCCCTCTGTGTGTGCTTTCTGTCAATCCTCGTTCACCCCATCTCTCTTCAACACCACCCATTTGTCCCTCTCTCTCTCTCTCTCTCTCCCTCCCTACCTCCCTGCCCGCTCCCTCTCTCTCGTTCTCTCCCTGCTCCTGCTCTGTTCCTGCCAGGAAGATGATCACGTGACATCGTGGCTGGCCAATAGCGAGGCGGACAGGCGAGTGGAAGGGTGGGACCAGGGCCTCGGTCTGGAGCTGATCGATGCTGAGGAGACAGAGGCAGAGGGAGGAGAAGGGGAGAAGGAGGCAACAGGAGGCGAGGAGGCGGAGGAGGACCTGGTCCGGGCAGCCGAGTGCCTGAAGTGGCGCGATAAAACAGGAGAGGGGGAGGAGGAGAAGGAGGGAGAGGAGGTAGAGGAGGAGGAGGAGGAGGAGGAGGAGGAGGGAGGAGAGAGGAAAGCTACACTGTCATCTCCGGGAGGGGAATCGTCCGCCGTCGTCGCCATGGATACTTTCCGGCCCAAGAGACCCACCACCCTGGCGCTGTTCCCACAGCAGCCAAAACCACCCCGATCCCAGGTAAGTGTGTGTGACTGTGTGTGTCTGTGTGTGTGTGTGTGTGTGTGTGTGTGTGTGTGTGTGTGTGTGTGTGTCTGTGTGTGTATGTGTGTGTGTGTGTGTGTGTGTGTGTGTGTGTGTGTCTGTGTCTGTGTGTGTGTGTGTGTGTGTCTGTGTGTGTCTGTCTCAGGATGGGTATAGTAGCAGCAACGGTTGGCTGTGCATCAATAAACGGGATTGTCTGTTTATGCTCTGTGCATACGTGTACATGCTGTGTTTGTGTGTGCGTGCGTGCGTGTGCGTGTCAGTATGTAGAATGCAGCAGCAGTATCTTGTCGGGTTCCTCTCCCAATTCATCATATTTAATGATGCATCACGTGCAGTGGGTAGTTCGGTCTACTTGCACTAGTGTGTAGTGACCCAGCAGCAGTAGCAGCAGCAGAGACAGCTGTATGTAATCATATCTGACTGTATATATCTGGATGTAGCCTGTTCTGTTTACCGTTTACAGTTGACCTAGAATCATTCTGCATTGCACTCTGCATTCCCCTTGTTGACACATGACACTAGGTCAATAACAGTATCTGCTAATCAGGGAAAATGAAATGCAAAATAGATGATAAGGGACCAAGGGTTGCAATTATAATTTCTAAAATAGCTATAGCTATGCATTGTATTTGCTATCTTCGGCCCTGGACACCATCAAACGGCTATAGGCCTGTCACAATTATTACGTATTATCGTTATTGTTTTTGAGTGCATGGTGCAACCACTCCAAGGAACAGCAATGTCCATCTGCTATGTCTGTATGTCCCTGTGTTTAGGGTACCGACAGGGGGCGCTGTTGCACCACTCACTTCAGACAGGTCTGCTGTTTTGAACAATCCCACAATAACAATAATAACAACAATAATGTCCATGTTAAAAATGTCAATACATTGGCCCAGGCCGTAGCGTAACGGTCTGGGCACCGGACTGGTGATCCAGTCGGGTTCGACTCCCGGACCCGATACAGCCTTTACCGCATGTCATCCCCCCATCTCTCTCCCGTTTCCTGTCAGCCTACTTTCTATCCCTTAAAAAAATCAATAAAGGCGTAAGCCGCAAAAAAATATCTTAAAAAAAAAAAAAAAAAAAGAATGTCAATACATTTTCCCAAACTTAAAAAATAGTGCTCAAAACGTGTCGCATCACGACACGTTTTGAGCATGTAGATTTGGCTATTAAATATGTCATGTATATATCTGCCCTGTGCAACTTTTGTTTATGGAGGCTGAAAGCCAAACAGAAATGTAATTTTGATTCATAAATGTTCCATAAATGTTTTAACAGCAGAAACACAATTAAATCGTTAATCACAATTAATCGTAACGTAAATTTCATAATCGTGACAGTCCTAAATCAGGCTGCTGGTTCACGAATGAAAAGGCAGGTGAGGGACAGGTAATGCTAGCCCATTCTGACCGGGCACCCATTTTGGTGTTGGCATCATGTTATGCTTTAGCTATTGAAAAATAGCAGATCTACAAGCTCATATCGCGCCACCGAGTGGCGCGATACAAGCTTGTAGGTCTGCTATTTTTTGAAAAATCGAAGAACGACTGACATTTTTAGAATCTGATCTCAGGTCAGAATGGGTTAATCAGACCTGTGTGTGTCCGGCGGAAACCTCGTGTGAATCTGATCTCAGGTCAGAATGGGCTAGCATAGCAGGTGCTGTGTACCTGCATGGGGCAAACTGACCTTGAGTCCGGTAGTGTAAAGCCATCTGCACACACAGAAAAAGGTTGGGATTTTGCCATGAAAAAAAATCTGCCACCATTTATGTTTACGTCGAGCCGTAGCTGAGCAAGGCATTGATTGGCTACCTGCTCCTGACCTCCCCCTAGTGTCACCCACACTTGTGACGTGTAACTACACAGTGAATTCCACTATGACAATATGGCATACAACGTGCTTTGAAATTCCATAAGGAATCCTCCAAAAAACTGCTGCACAGCACAGCTAGCCTGGCTCCAGCCCCTCAGGCTACAGCACAGCACTACTGGAAGCAATCACAGTTGTTTGGAATTTACAAAGTACTGTAGAATTTAAAAAAATAATGACCAGTATAACAGTTTTTGACAGTGGTTGAAAAAGTACTTGCGTGTTTTACGTACAGTAAGTAAAAGTATCAATACTGCATTGTAGAAATTCAACAATTACTTTAGTAAAAGTACAAAAGTATTGGCTTCTAAAATGTACTTAAAATACCAAAAGTAGAAAGTACTCATTTTGCAGAATGTACTATTTAAAGTTTTTCCAAATGTATTATAATAATCTTTTGAAAATAGCAGATCTACAAGCTGACAATGTGTCGCGGTGTATATAGCTCTGGTCCCATAGCCCTAATGCTGTTGCATTGCAGCAACAGCATTAGTATAGGGCTATGGATCAGAGCTATGGCCCTAAGTGGTTAATGTATGTTTTGTAATAATAATCAAAATCTACAAAGTAACTAGAATGTTTTTAAATAAATGTAGTAAAACGACTGGAGTAAAAGTACAATATTTTGGCCCAGGCCGTAGCGTAACGGTCTGGGCACCGGACTGGTGATCCAGTCGCGGTGTGCCGCGGGTTCGACTCCCGGACCCGACACGGCCTTTACCGCATGTCATCCCCCCATCTCTCTCCCGTTTCCTGTCAGCCTACTTTCTATCCGTTAAAAAATCAATAAAGGCGTAAGCCGCAAAAAAAAATCTTAAAAAAAAAAAAAAGTACAATATTTGGATCTGAGATGTAGTAGAGTAGGCTAGAAGTAAAAGTATTGGAAAAAAAACAACAACTGTGTGGAGTTTGCAAAAAATTGTGAAAAAATGGGTTGCAAAATTGTGGGATATTAAAAAAACGGCAACAAAAACAACAACTCAGGGTTAATTTAACTCTGAGAGCAAATGGAACCCGAGGGTCATATTAACACTCAGGATTTTACAGTGCTCACTGTCTGGGACTATACTCCACCACAATTCATCACATGATCTACAGTAGCAACTTACTTACACAACGCAATTTACTGCAATCCATTCCATTGGCATTGCAGCTACAGTATAATGCTTCCTGGACCGAGCTCCATGCAGCCATCTCCTGGCCCTCTGCTCTGCTGTCTACTGCACGGACAGCATGACTTATCTCTGACCGTGCACTGCGTGCAGTGGTGGGAAAATTATATAACTAAAAGTATCAATACTGCAATATTAGATCAAGTACTCCGTTACAAGTAAAAAGTCTGACATTCAAAATTTGCTTGAGTGAGAGTACAAAAGTATTGGTATTAAAATATACTTAAAGCACACAAGTAAAAGTAGTCATTGTGCAGAATGTCACATTTCACAGGTTTTCAAATGTATAAGAATATTTTGAAATTAGCTGATCTACATACAAGCTACATCTGCTATTTCCAAATGGTCGAAATGTATTATAGGACTGTCTGGAAGCGGCTTCTGTGTGGTGAAGGGCAGGGTTGCCAGGTTATGCGAGAGAAACACGCAGACAGCTCTACGAAAACAACCCAAAAGAAGCGAACAAGGTTACATGATCTCACACGCGCACATTGTTTTTATTAGGCTCAGGGGGTCCACAGCTATAAATGAGTTGATGTAGCATCAGAATCAGTTTGCCACTTTAACGCTACTGTATACTGTACATCAGCTATTGTGAGATACTGGAGGTACAACGTTTGGGTCTATTAAGACCTTCATCAGGTCATATAATAGACCCAAATGTTGTACCTGTAGTCTAATAAACTAGCTCCTATAAGTGAAGACGGTGTGCGCGACTTCCTTTTCTCTCACTGTTCGCACTGGTTGACTGCTCCGACGCACCTGTCCCCTGTGTAGGTGTGCAAAGGGACTCTTCTCTACTATACAGAGCTTGTAGATCTGCCATTTTGTAAAAGATCTCGAAAAGAAAAATATTAAAAAAGAATGTGGAATGTTGTTGAAACATTAAAAAAAATAAAAATATTTATGATACGTAGCTTGCGGAGTTAGTTCAGTCAGATACACTCGGGCTGCTTCATGCTATTCGCCTCACGATGACGTGGCAGTCAGCTGACCAATTACCGGGTTATTTAACCCATTCTGACCGGGCACCCATTTTGGTGTTGGCATCATGTCATGCTTTAGCTATTGAAAAATAGCAGACCTACAAGCTCATATCGCGCCACCGAGTGGCGCGATACGAGCTTGTAGGTCTGCTATTTTTTTTTAATCGAAGAGCGACTGACATTTCTAGAATCTGATCTCAGATCAGAATGGGTTCGTCAGACCAGCGTGTGTCCAGTGGAAACCTCGTATGAATCTGATCTCAGGTCAGAATGGGTTCAACTCACCTCAGTCTCTGTTCGTTCCTGCTGTCATCCTCCATTTGTCCCTGGACTGTTGTTATGCGCCTGTTTGACTCCCACCGGCTCCCCCAGCACCACCAGTGGGCTCTGCTATTCGTTGTCCCCCACGGGGGGGTTGTTGTGGTATATCTCCCTGCTCTTAATGAGTTAATGATGGTGTTTAATTGTGCCGAGCAGGGAGAGAAATGTAGCAGAGCTGAACGCCAAGATAAAATATTATATGCACATGCATATTCATATTCATTCTATAATAAATATTGGTTAAATCTATGTGTGAGTTATCTGACTGAAATAATATAATATATAAACACATACATATTAAATTGGGAGTCCTTGACATGAAAATGTTTGAGAACCATCACGGTTATTTAAAGGTTTTATGACATTCATTTTCATTTATTTGTATTTTTCTTTTTTCTTTTAGGTTTTATGACCTCAATTACACCCAAAAAACCTGAACTTTGAACATTCAGTGGATTTTCTGTGGTCTGAAGTTTTCTTTGGGGTTTTTTGGGCCTTTTGAGCTACAATGAAAACAGGCAACACAGTGAAACAGTGACATCTGCTGGTGCTGGCAAATCCCATTGACATATATGGGATTTGCAGTAAGTGATGTCACTTACTACCGGCAAATCAGAGCACCTGTTTGAGCCAGAAAACCCCAGATCACAGAAAATCTACTGAATGTTAAAAGTTCATGTTTTTTGGGTGCAATTGAGATTAGAAAACCTAAAAAAAAAACAAGAACAATTCCAAAACCTTTTTTTTTTATGTCACAATCCCTTTAAATAACATTAGGAAGCAAGCCCAAATAAGCAACTTCAAGCAAGTGACGTTTCAGAAGAAACGAGCCCAAAAGTCACATTATAATAAGCAGACATGGCAACACTGGTGAAGGGGAGGCTTGGCAGATACAGCCCTTTGATTGGAAGGTCACCAATTTAATCTGTGTAATAGCAGGTCCTCATAGTATAGGCACTGAATAACTGCCTGCATTGGTCTGTCTTTGGACGCTGCTGCTGACCTTTGGAGCACGTCAAAGATATCTCTATCACCGATATCCTTCCTGTCGCTATACAGTATGGAAAAAGATGGGAACAACAAATGCTGGATGATCTTTTGTTCATTACAGAACCTTTAGCTTTGTTAATTAATGTATTATTATTATTATTATTATTCACAAAGACATGAAAAACATGAACTTTTAACATTCAGTAGATTTTCTGTGATCTGGGGTTTTCTGGCTCAAACAGGTGCTCTGATTTGGGCAGTGGGATTTGCCAGCAGATGTCACTGTTTCACTGTGTTGCCTGTTTTCATTGTAGCTCAAAAGGCCCAAAAAACCCCAAAGAAAACTTCAGACCACAGAAAATCCACTGAATGTTCAAAGTTCAGGTTTTTTGGGTGTAATTGAGGTCATAAAACCTAAAAGAAAAAAGAAAAAGAAATGAAAATGAATGTCATAAAACCTTTAAGTATAGGTATGTGTATAGTGTCACTTTAGAATAACTATTCGAATAACTATTCGTTATAAATATGAATGAATTACTTTATTTAAGTGTCATGCCACTTGAGGGGTGGACCATCCCTCATGAGATTATATAAGACACCTTTTTGACAATTTACAACTATTCAAATATACACTTCTTGATACAACATTGCTGATCTGCTATTTTCTAAATATTTGTATACATTTGAACACATAATGACATGACATTTTGATGCCAATACTTTTGTTCTTTTACTCAAGTACATTTTGAACTTTTTCTTGTAACAAAGTATTTATATATTGCAGTATTGGTACTTTTACTGTAGTAATGTAGTACTTTTTCCACCACTGCCTGCACATACTAAGAATAATAATAATAATGGATTGCATTCTTATAGCGCTTTTCTATCCCATTCTGACCGGGCACCCATTTTGGTGTCAGCATCATGTTATGCTTTAGCTATTTAAAAATAGCAGATCTACAAGCTCATATCGCGCCACCGAGTGGCGCGATACGAGCTTGTAGGTCTGCTATTTTTGAAAAATCGAAGAGCGACTGACATTTTTAGAATCTGATCTCAGGTCAGAATGGGTTCATCAGACCAGTGTGTGTCCGGCGGAAACCTCGTATGAATCTGATCTCGGGTCAGAAGGGGTTATACGCTACGTGGCTACTCAAAGTGCTTACAATGGTCCATTCATTCATACATATGGGAGGTGAAGCGGCGAACTGTGAAGGTTGCTTTACTGATAACGAGCGCTTCATTACTCTGATACTTAGAAAATAATCATCTGCAAGGAATTTATTGACAGTAACTAGCTCATAAAATGTATATGGTGGATTTTTATTAAACAAAAACTTTACAGATTGAAAGAGGATAAGTCAAGCTTTCCCTACAGCTGCAATGTTGGTGATTTTGACGGTGTTTAATATAATTAGAGAGGACTTTTCCGTTTGGAAGAATATGGGCTGTCTATGGGAAGTGTCACCTAGGTATCACCTTGCTGAGCAAGATGGCAGCCGTGTGAATATCGTCAATAAATAGCCTGCTCAATTTACAAATACCTCAAAATTCTACTTAAGTATACTTAGTTACTTTCCACCACTGCCAGGGTTATATAATGGGCGCTGCCTGCTTCCCAGTCCATCTTGTCGTCATACCACTGTCCTCTCGTCCGGTCAGTCTCCTGCCCTTTGACGTGAAGGCTTCTCCGCTTACAGTCCAGTATACTTAACGCCATTGATTGCAATTATTTTTGTATGTTAATTACTTAGAAGTAGTCTGGGGCGCCCGCTGGCCTAGCGGTACAGTCCCATAACACCTACAGTATTGGCTCTAACCCATTCTGACCTGAGATCAGATTCATACGAGGTTTCCGCCGGACACACACTGGTCTGATGAACCCGTTCTGACCTGAGATCAGATTCTAAAAATGTCAGTCGCTCTTCGATTTTTCAAAAATAGCAGACCTACAAGCTCGTATCGCGCCACTCGGTGGCGCGATATGAGCTTGTAGATCTGCTATTTTTAAATAGCTAAAGCATAACATGATGCCGACACCAAAATGGGTGCCCGGTCAGAATGGGCTAATGCAGCCTGACAGCACGTTGCGGGTTCGAATCTCGATCCTGGCCGACCAAGCCCAAAAGATACATGTATCTTAAAGGGTAAGACCACTTTTTTTGAGGTTTGGGTTGTGTAGTTACTTTGCCATGATGCAACTCCAAATGTGGACAAGAAATAAAAAATAACTGCTCCAGTGATTAGAAATTGATAATTCAAAATATGCTCCTCATTGACTTACATTGTAGCTAAAACAGCTCTCAAAGTCACTCTTTTAGTACGTAAACAAACACAAACAATGTTGATTCAGACAATATAGAGCATCACCAAAACTCATGTGGTTTTATTTTTTCATAAAAATGTTATCTTCCTGTTGATTTGTCCATTTTATTGGGAAGAAAACCCCGACCGGATCCGTGGATCCGGATCCAGATCTTCAAATAGTAAAATCAACAGGAATCTAACATTTTTATGAAAAAATAAAACCACATGAGTTTTGGTGATGCTCTATATTGTCTGAATCAACTTTGTTTGTGTTTGTTTACGTACCAAAAGAGTGACTTTGAGAGCTGTTTTAGCTACAATGTAAGTCAATGAGGAGCATATTTTGAATTATCAATTTCTAATCACTGGAGCAGTATTTTTTTATTTCTTGTCCACATTTGGAGTTACATCATGGCAAAGTAACTACACAACCCAAACCTCAAAAAAAGTGGTCTTACCCTTTAAGCCATTCCACTCTATTTTAATCATGATATATTAATCGAAAACACCCGTCCTGGTGACTGATATTGTCGTTCCAATGCGTGGTGGGGGGGGGGGGGGGGGGGGGGGCATTATAAATGAATGATTGATTGTGTTCTGTCTTGGATCAAAGGAACTAACATTATAGTTCCAATTTATCGGTATCACAATGAAAACCCATTTTTCAAAGATGTAAATAAAAATGGTTAAAAAAAAAAGAGAAAAGTTAGCTATATTTAAACTGTTGCTATATCCTCATGGATAGTTTGAGAACCACTGGATTAGCATGTTTGCTTTCACTAAGCACTTCACATGAATAATAAGATGTGTGTTTGCGTGTGTGTGTGTGTGTGGGGGGGGGGGGGGGGTGTGGGTGTGTAGGCGTGTGTGGGCGTGTGTGGACGTGTGTGCGTGCGCATGTGAGTGTATACAGTATGCCTGTCTGTGTGTAGAAGTCTTGCTGTATTTGTGAGAAACAAAAGGTATGGTCATTATATACAGCTGTGTTGCTGTCGCTTTCTAAAAAATTTCAGATTTTAGGCTTTACAGCCATGTGGGAATGTCTGCAGGGGATATCACTGTATTACCAATGCATAAGATTAAGTTACATTGCAGGATTACATCTAAGAAAATAATCAGTGTTAACACTTAAGAGTAAAACATTTAGGGTTTCAGTTCTGGGCTTATGGCTGGAGTTAGTTTGAGGTATTTTGAGGTTAAGAGCTGTGGGGGTTGGATTAGGGCCTATGCTTTGTGTGTGTGTGTGTGTGTGTGTGTGTGTGTGTGTGTGTGTGTGTGTGTGTGTGTGTGTGTGTGTGTGTGTGTGTGTGTGTGTGTGTGTGTGTGTGTGTGTGTGTGTGTGTGTGTGTGTGTGTGTGTGTGTGTGTGTGTGTGTGTGTGTGTGTGTGTGTGTGTGTGTGTGTGTGTGTGTGTGTGTGTGTGTGTGTGTGTGTGCGCGCGAGGTTTTATGAAGCTATATATAAAATTGGTTATAGCGTGGGAACATAACAGATGAATTCTGGTGGACCTTTTTACAGTCCTACAGTATATCACTCCCTATAGCTGGCAGAAATAAAACAACCAAGAAAAACGAAATATCATAGGCTGCAAAGTATACACAGAAATGATGACATTTAAAGTTAACTTTGACCTTTTGTTGGGGGAGCGGTTGGAGCAGCAGCAGTGCACGTCTCCAGGGAAACGAATCCACCTGAAAGTGATGACACGCAGCAGAGCTGCGGCAAGATGAGATTCATGAACTTGGGGGGGAAAAGTATGCGTGTAGCAAACCTTGTTTGTGTGTAGCCATCTGTTACTTTCGGTACTTACTCAAGTATACATTTTTAATTCTGCACATTTACTTGTATATCACAAAGTATTTCTACATTGCAGTATAGTATTGGCACTTTTTTAAGTAAGAAATGCGAGTACTTTTCCCACCACTGAGTATCGGCACGCGCTCCCCTTTCAAAGATGTCATTTCATCCTGTCTTATTAGCATATATCTCTCTCTCTCTCTCTCTCTCTCTCTCTCTCTCTCTCTCTCTCTCTCTCCCAGTAACTATGGTAACAAAGTAATGGTACCGACCGTATAAGGCAGGGATGCCAGCCAGCTGCATTATGGGATGTGAGTGAGTGAGTCAGCGCTGTGCGTGGTGGTCACGCAGTGACGTCGTATGTTGGCCTTTCACTTCCTGCTCCGGGCCAGACGGACGCTGCTGTTTCTCTTTCCTGGCAGTGGTGTCATCAGCGCTGCATGAAGCAGACAGAGAGCGAGGGGGAAACGCCCCCTGTGTGTGTGTGTGTGTGTGTGTGTGTGTGTGTGAGCGTGTGAGCGAGAGAATGATATAATGTGACAATAATATATTAAGACTCCACAGCTCTAAACAGCCGTAGCGGCTGTATAAGTCAACAGGACAGGGTCAAAGAGTATACAATTGTCTTTGGCTTCATATATACGCTAAATATTGAATAATGCCATAGCGGACAGAAATACAATACTAGATTATGTACTAGCCTACATTATGATATTGGATATGGTTCAGCGCCAATCTAAATAAAATGTACTCGTTTTTTTTTATGTGAACTTGTGTGTACATGCACTGTATCTACGGACGTACGGTAGGATGAGAGTGCTCTCATCCCTGCCTCCTCGGTGCCTCCATGTGTTCTTTTTCTATCCACGCTGTAGCTTGATTAGCTTCCATGCTGTTTTCACTACTTTTGTGTGACGCTCTTCTATGACGGAATGGGGGCATTGAATTACAAAAAAAAACGTTTTTTGAGAAAAACCCATGTTTCTATGTCAGTGGTGCTCTATAGCCTGAGCTAACGTGTTAGGTTTCTGGTCTAGAGGGGGCGGGTCGCGGCTGAGATTTGCGCACGCCCTGATTGGATCTCATCGATCTGTCCGTCACCCCCCCGGCCCCTCCTCTCCTCCCCTAGTGCAGCTGCTACGTCACATCATTTGGAGCGACGCCCACCCGGAAGGGTTGACTCCCACTTTTAGACCAGAGCGGCCAATGCGTTCCTCCAGGCTTTCAATTTTTTGCACCAACAAAAATGAAAGCCTGGTACCGAGGCTAGTGGTGCTCAACCTTTTTCATGTCAAGGACCCCCAGAATTATCTCTATTGGGCCACAGACCCCCCCAATATGTAGTTCCAGGGACCCCCCCAGAAGCAAATATTTCAGTTAAAAATGTTCGCTCTGAATTCTGAAATATATATATTCAATGATTTGCGTGCATTTTAACGATTCTTCAAAAATAGCAGACCTACAAGCTAAAGCAGAACAAAATGCTAAAAACAACCAAAAAGGGTTCCCACCTAAAATGGGTTGAACCATGTAAGGATCATGGTACAGTGATGCATTGTTTAAAGGTTTTATGACCATTTTCATTTCTTTTTCTTTTTTCTTTTAGGTTTTATGACCTCAATTACACCCAAAAAACCTGAACTTTGAACATTCAGTGGATTTTCTGTGGTCTGAAGTTTTCTTTGGGGTTTTTTGGGCCTTTTGAGCTACAATGAAAACAGGCAACACAGTGAAACAGTGACATCTGCTGGCAAATCCCATTGACATATATGGGATTTGCAGTAAGTGATGTCACTTACTGCGGGCAAATCAGAGCACCTGTTTGAGCCAGAAAACCCCAGATCACAGAAAATCTACTGAATGTTAAAAGTTCATGTTTTTTGGGTGCAATTGAGATTAGAAAACCTAAAAAAAACAAGAACAATTCCAAAACCTTTTTTTTAATGTCACAATCCCTTTAACACCATGCCGTCTCTCCCACCCCTCCATTTCATCCAGGACACCATCAACAACAACTCCTTGGGGAAGAAGGACAGTTGGAAGGAGTCCCGCTCTGCGTCTCCACATGTTTCAGGTGCGTATACCGTACTGTACTGTACGTACAGTAACTCTCTCCCTGTAGCAATTCTCAGACTGAGGAGAAAAAACGGGCCAGAATGTAAGCTTATAGCCCCAAAGCGGTTTGTGCTTACCGGTCAACTATGCATGAAATAGAAGAAGTGGAAGAAATATAAGATGTCTGTCCCTTTTGCAAGGACAGTTTGTTTTGTTCATCAACTTATTGAAAAGATGATGAATTCTCTAGCTCCAATTCTGTTTACTTATTTGAACATATTTAGAACTTTTTTTTTTATTTTACTGGTGACAGTATTCAATGGGGAGCTAATATAAAGAAGTCTATAATATGATACTAATATTATACCAGTAAGATGCCCTGGGGGCGAGATTAAGCGACCTCGCCCTAAAGGGCTGAAACAACAGAGCTTCTTAATGCGACACAGTTAAACCCATTCTGACCGGGCACCCATTTTGGTGTTAGCATCATGTTATGCTTTATCTATTGAAAAATAGCAGATCTACAAGCTCATATCGCGCCACCGAGTGGCGCGATACGAGCTTGTAGGTCTGCCATTTTTGAAAAATCGAAGAACGACTGACATTTTTAGAATCTGATCTCGGGTCAGAATGGGTTCATCAGACCAGTGTGTGTCCAGTGGAAAACCTCGTATGAATCTGATCTCAGGTCAGAATGGGTTAAGAAGCAGGAGTTAAACTATCTGGTGTCCGTGAGCTCAGATGTAGATTTGCTGGCCGGCTGAGACGGCTCCATATACACTACTATGCAGGTCTAGGTGATGGATCCAGTCTTCTCCATGTGTGGCTATCCAGGGTTTGATGAGGTCAGTGTCGTGATCTTCATATATGGAGACGGACCATACAGTATTATTGAGCGTGTCACGAGGCGTGACGGACGGCCTGACTGATAATATATTTCTTTGAGACGCACACACAGGTATTTTGGTGCGTGTCAGAATCCGTCATTGCTTCGTAGGGTGAAAACAACACAGCTTACCATTGGAATTATTACATCAGGGGACTTTTTTCACCGTGATGTTGTGTAGTTTTGTAGTGCAGGACTGCAGGTGATTGCAACAACCATTGATGCAGTGAAAAAGGAAAACAGGTACCTCCAAATAGCTATTTCCACGATTCTGTCAATACTCATATTCTTTGAGCCACACATCCGAGTTTTCGGGGGGGTCAAACAAAGAATCAAGTGAAGTTGATCCCCTACCCCTATTCGCTCGTTCTGAGACAGTATGTGTAGTCAGAAGAATACTGCTACTGATCTGCTATGGCTGTATGTGTGGCCACATGACATCAGACCAGTCTAAAGCCCAAACCACACCAAAGGGTCGGGACAAAACGTTTTTTTTAACCAATGAGTTCAGTTTCATTGGTGTGGTTTATCCTAAAAAAACCCGTTGTGGGCCTTATAGACCGGTTAGCAGACTCCCAGAGCCTGTCTTTTACAACCTCACCTGCATTGCAACTGACCTGTTTCACGCTGAACACGTCGAACGGTGCCAGAGATTAGCTGTTCACAGACACACAAATGGACGGACCTGAGCAAAGACATATAGTCTCACTCTCCTGCCTTCGGCCGTCCAGCCTGGCAGAGACAACAATAATAAGACCTTTTATTCATAAATAATGCACTTATATTAAAATCACACGAAGGCATAATGCCTAGAAGGTATACTGTGAGACCATGGCAGAAATTAGTGTAGCTATAAATGTTTGCTTAAAAGGGGAAGGTCTTCGTCTTGTCTTAACCCATTCTGACCGGGCACCCATTTTGGTGTCGGCATCATGTTATGCTTTAGCTATTGAAAAATAGCAGATCTACAAGCTCATATCGCGCCACCGAGTGGCGCGATACGAGCTTGTAGGTCTGCTATTTTTTGAAAAATCAAAGAACGACTGACATTTTTAGAATCTGATCTCAGGTCAGAATGGGTTCATCAGACCAGTGTGTGTCCAGTGGAAACCTCGTGTGAATCTGATCTCAGGTCAGGTCAAAACATCAATAGATCGTGGCGTTCTCACGTGGTCAGGGAGGGCATTCAGTTTCCATTCGTTCAGCAGTTCTCTGAGCTACTGTAGGAGGGGGGGCGTTTCTGTGTATGCATCGATGGGTTAATAGGGAGCTCTAATATTCTGTCTGTGAGGAGAAGCCAGTGTGATGTGCTCGCATTTACGTATTCTAATAATGTGTCACTCACGAGGTTCCTCCACCACACACAGCAAGCTAGTCACATACGTAGCGATCTGCCCATTTGATTTTGAAGCCAGTGCAAATGGAGATTTTCACCTAATGCTGGCCCTATAGAAAAAGGCTACGGGTCCACCAAAACGAGTAGGGTTCATCCTCAGAGGGAGAATGAACGTGCTCAGCAGTCATTCGAAATAATCCAGTCGGTTGTTTTGGAGATACAGTATGTTGTTTCTTGGAACCAAAATGCTAGACGGACGGACGGACAGACAGACAGACAGACAGTCCCTAGGCTCCCTGCGATTAAGTGGAGCTAAATACAGAGGCTGTTCAAGCTAAGTGAAATATGCCTTTAGACGTCACGTACATACTCTTAAGGAATATCTTCAACTCCTTTCTATGGTCAGCTGATTTACTGTACACTTTCATAATCGTTCTCTCTGCTGCCGCTTGCCTAATAAATAATCTACTTGTTGTGCACGTGCACCCTCTCAGGAGCCCAACACAAAGAGGAGGATAAAGGCCGACACAAACGCCCTGCCCCTAAACCTCCCTTGACCAAAGGAGTGGCCGGCAGGAGCAGCAACACTAACGCAACTCCAGCCACGGACGCCGCGCACACGCGCCCCCGAGACAGAGCGCCACCTGGCACCGCTGCTAAACAGACCGCCACACAGTCTGCCGGCGCGTCGACGAGGATCCAGCGGAGAGGAGCCGGGCGAGGAGGAGGAGCTGCAGCAGCGGCGGCGGCAGCAGGAGGCATGGGCAGAGGAGCGGTCGTCATGAGAGACAAAACCCTGAGGGAGAACAGGGGGAAGGATGCAGGGGCGGGGGGGAAAGAGGAGAGGCGAGGCAGGCTGTGTGACGACCTGAAGGCCAAGGAGAAGGACAAAAATGGACTTCAGAGATCCAGAGAAGCCGTCGGACTCAAAGCCAAGGGGGCGCACGTCGACGGTAAAGGAAGAGGGGCTGCTCGAGCGAGCAGCAGAGGAGGAGGAGGAGGGGGGGTTAAGACCGAGCGTGCTCAGAACAAGCCTCCCATCAGCCAGGAGATTTACTTGACGGCTATGGTGGTGCCGCGCACCCCCGTGCTGCCCCGAAACCAGGAAAAGACCCAAGAGCCTGCAGGTACATCATTAGTTTCACTCTTTGTTGCTCTATACCCTCGAGGTGTTCTGAACGTGTGTGTGCCCACCACAATATGTAAACAGTTTGAGTATAGGATGGCCTGTATTAGGGATTTAGTAGTTAATCGCTGAATCACCGTTAAGAAATTAGTACATTAAATGTAACAGTTAATAACTAATCAAATGAATCGAAACGTCTCTGCTTTTGCATGTGATGTGACAGACAAAGACAGTGCACTCTTTATTTAATCAGCAAAGTGTAGACTTTTATTTTAGACATTGAGAGAAATTAAGATTCTCAGATAAAAAAAATGTTTTAAACGCAGCTTATCAACTTAACCGGTTTATCGATCGATAAACTTATCAAAACTAAACTATCAATTCATACATTAATCAATCATTCCCATCCCTAGTCTGTATTAATATAGTTGTTATTCATCCCGACAGTATTCTCCTATAGTGGTCATAATCACTGACCAAGCAGTACTTAGTAACTAAGTACATTTACTTAAGTACTGTACTCAAGTAAAGTTTTTTGGTATTTACTTTACTTGAGTATTCCAAATTTCCAAACATTGTACTTTTACTCCACTACATTTATTTCAAAACTTTAGTTACCAGTTAATTACTTTGTATATTTGGATTATTATTACAAGACATACAATAACAACTACAGTCCTATATAGAGCGTATTCATTCAGTCATTTGAAAATAACGTACTAAAGTACTTTTTTCCACCACTGGTGAACCTGGCCTAGATCATCTGATGCCAGTGTCAAATATGTGTTGCAAAGCATCTATTATACACTTAGGATGTCTACTCATAGAATCAGATCGGCCTGACCCCTCCTTGTTTATCTCTGGTCCTATAATAGTAGGAGACCATGACAGGTCCCAGGACTGCCCCCCTTCCAACATGTCCCGTTCAAGCAGCGAGGGTGGCTCCAACAGAATGTCCATCGGCTCGGACACGGAGGGACCCCCTGGAGTCAGCCTCCGTGACCTCAGCAATCCCGACATCAGCGAGGAGGAGGTGGAGGAGGACATGAATCACCCTCTGGGCAACCAGAATGGACCCGCCCAGAATGGACCCGCCCGGAATGGACCCGCCCAGAATGGACCCGCCCAGTGCCTTGGACTTAACGACACCACCACCACCACGGAGACGGATTGTACCAAGTCGGGGCAACGAAAGGTAGGAGGAGGAGGAGGACGAGTGGATAACGACATCGGGGCGGACGACTGCGTCAACTCCAATCCTACCGACGACGGCGGGGGCTTCAGAGCCGGTCAGACCACCACCACCGTGGCGCACCACGGCGAATCCACGGCCGAGTGGAACTACGACTCTGTGAAGTATACGCTGGTGGTCGACGAGCATTCTCAGCTGGAGTTGGTCAGCCTCAAGAACTGTTACAACAGCAGCTGCACGGCCCGCGACGACGACAGCGACGACGACGCAGAGACCATCTACCAGTCAGCCAATGAGGAGGAGGATCCGGAGTTGGACGACGAGCAGAAGAAGAAAGAGGAGAAGAGGCCAGGTAATCTATATGTGAAAGTTTATTTAATCAGTTTATATGGCACCTTTTTGTGTTACAGTGGCAACATGCAATGAACAAAAGATGAAGTGTGGTTCATAGACTTTATCTAGGCTCGTTTTCACAGCCTTAAAGGGACACTTCACCCTTTTTGCTAAAAAATATATGTTAATGACATTTAGGAGCTTTAGAACACTTTCCTGGGGGTCTTTATGTGTGTAATATGTGGTTTTAGATATTTTAGATTGTATCAGTGAGCCCAGTGTCTCTGATGTCATGGACACTGGGATCACTTACTTCCTGGACTACATGTGGTCTCAGTAAGACAGCTCTCCCCCTATCCACAAGGAGGAGCAGTGCACCAGTAGTATTATGGGAATTGTAGTCCAGGAAGGAAGTGAGACCAGTGTCCATGACATCAGAGACACTGGGCTCACTGCTACAATCTAAAATATCTAAAACCACATATTACACACATAAAGACCCCCGGGAAAGTGTTCTAAAGCTTCTAAACGTCATTAACATATATCTTTTTGCAAAAAGGGTGAAGTGTCCCATTAATCAGAGCAGAGGTACTGTCATTTCCATTACTTAAACCCTATACTTTGTAGATCGTGGTCCCCCCCATGTGTCATATACGATGCTGTACTACTTGGGCCAATTGTTCTTTTCCCAAATTCCCTCTACACCAAATCTCTTCGCTGAAATAGCTGATCTAATGCTCATAACACGTCGTCGTGACGCGATGCGCTGTGAGCTTGTAGATCTGTTTTTTTTTTTAAAGGAATCTTTGACTATTTTCGCTGAATGTTCACCCATTATGATATGCCCAGAACCTGGGACTAGTCTGTGTTCGGTGTGTTTAAGTGATATCTCTCTGCTGCTCTGTAGGTTGAGGTACAGAATCTTTTTCTGGTAACTGTCATTTCTCAACTGTTTCGGAAGCGGGGGGCGGCTTGTCGGAAACCGGGGCCGGCACCCTTCCGCGGACCCCCCCGGGGAGACCCCCCACACGGAGTTGCAACACTCACTTCACACTGGTGTGATTTTTTTTGCATATCTTTGTGACCCCCTTGTTTTTTTTAACGCTCCTCCTGGCACCTCAGACCTCCCTGTGTTCTCTGTCTCCAGGGAAATGTAAACAGGTGCGGCAGATTGAGGAGGAGCGGGTGAAGAGAGAGGAGTTGTTGAAGAGGATCGAAGAGGAGAGAAAGAGGAGACGAGGACTGGTGACGGTCAGCAGCAGACTGTCTAGGCAGGTCACGGCGTCGAGGAGCACCACAGTGGAAGACGAGGCTAGCGGAGGATCGGGCAGAACGCCCCGGTCCAAGAAGTTCCTCAACCTGTTTGTCAACAGTAGTACTAGTAGCCAATACAGCGCCACTGGTTAGTTTCCTATTGAAATGGCTAGATAAGTCACACAATTAATTTAATTCCTAAATCCAGTCCATAGTCCATACATAGTGGATCAAGTAATTAGTCCACCACGTGCAATTTGACCTTTTTTACCGTACCAATTCCTGGGGCCACAAAATCCATAGATCCACATAAAGCTGGCAGGTGTGTGTGTGTGTGTGTGTGTGTGTGTGTGTGTGTGTGTGTGTGTGTGTGTGTGTGTGTGTGTGTGTGTGCACGCGTGTGTTTAAAATTGTAATCTCATTTCAAATTCAATTCATACGATTATTGAACCACTTTTCAATCTGTTGTCCCTCTATTTTGGGCATGCTGTTATATTGTCAAAAAATGCATGAAATAGCAAAAGTGGACAATCTACAAGCTGACATGGTGACGCGCTGTGAGACATGTCGCTCTGTGTCTTTTAGGTGCCGAGTCATTTGGGCTGTTCTCTTGTGTTCTGGATGGAGTAGAGAGAACGCAAAGCCACAGAGCTGTCTACAGGTAAATACACACACACACACACACACACACACACACACACCCAGACAAACCAGAGCCACAGAGCTGTCTACAGGTTAATACACACACACACACACACCCCCAGACAAACCGGCTGAAAACCCAAAGGGTTCACTTTACTTTCAAGTATGACTGTAGTTGAGGCCTGAACTGTCTTTGGTTGAATACAATATTGGAACCCATCGGCAAAGATTAGAATTTGCCTCTGGGGACGACGCTAAACAGAATGTAGATATCAGGATGTTGGCCCGTTTGCACCTCCTTACGCCCTATGTTCTCCTTCCCACTGACAACAATGCATACACGTTCTGAATGCCTATGCCAACAGATTCAGTAGCGTAGCTCGGAATCTGTTCTTTTTTGGGGTTTTTTTAAGATTTGTTTTGGGCTTTGTGCCTTTATTGATAGTTACAGTGAAGACGGACAGGAAAGAGAGAGAAGGAGAGAGCCATGCAGCAAAGGTCGTCATTAACGGGACTCGAACATGCGACGCACTGTCAGGCCAGAGCCTATACAGCAGGGTTCCCCAATTAATTTTCCTCAAGGGCCATATTTTGACTAGCGTACCAGGCTGGGGGCCGAGTCTGCACGCGCGAGGTCGAGGTCTTGCCCTGAAAATTCATTTTCAGGGCAAGACCCCATTTGAAAAGGATGCCCAGTTTGACATGCATAGGCTACTGACCCCCATTTAATGCCATTTATATCTGGGACCCTTAAAAAAAAAAAAAAAAATCTTTCATGGGCCACAAGGGGGCGCTCTGTGGGCCGCAAATGGCCCGCGGGCCGCCTATTGGGGTACCCTGCTATACAGTATGTGACATGCGCCTGAAGCTAGTTAGACTCCACAATAAACATGAACGATATTAATTATATTTTGCTCTGACCTTATTTACCTCATATTATTTACCTCCTCAATACAAATTGCAGAAATTAGTTTCTAGGCATCACAGCAATGTTTTTTGTAACTGTGTGTGTGTGTGTGTGTGTGTGTGTGTGTGTGTGTGCGTGCGTGTGCGTGTGCGCGCGCGCTTTTGTGTTAGGTTTGTCCCTCGTCATGCTGATGAGCTCCACCTGGACACAGATGACCCGGTGCTGATGCTGGCCCAGTCAGAGGACCTGTGGTGTCAGGGATACAACATGAGGTCCGGAGCCACTGGAATATTCCCCGCCTACTACGCTGTCAAGATCACCAAGGACGCCAGCAAAGGTATGATAGTAGTGGTTCTCAACCTTTTCAGGCTGGGACCCCCAAAATAAACACATTTAAACTGGGGACCCCCACCTGAAAAGCACTTGGAATTGTAGGAGTTAAGTTGAGGTATTTCATTTAGTTTTTTCTTTTTGAGGTATTAAAAGTCCTCTTCCTCTCCCCCTCATTTCTCTCCTTCCCTATAGTTCACAGAGATGGTTGGATAGAGCGGTTCTTTGTGAGGTTCCTGGGTTCCGTTCAGGTGCCTTTCCATCAAGGCAATGATGTGTTGAGTGCTGCAATGCAGAAGGTAGGCTACAGCAGAGGTTCCCAAACTCTCATGTCAAGGACCCCCAAAATGTCATTTGAAAATATGTGCCAAAGACCCCCATAAGAGAAGATTTTTAAAGTGATTTTCAACCATTTTCCTTTCAAGGACCCCCAGTTTGATCTGCAACGGGCTACGGACCCCCATTTAATGACATTTCTATCTCTGAGACCCCATTTATATTGTAAAATAATTTTCTTTGTTTTTAATTTAACTCTGAGAGTGTACAAATGGAACCAAATGGACCCATTAGGGTCCATTTGTATTAGAACCAAATGGACCCATTAGGGTCCATTTGTACACTCTCACAGTATTTCACAATGAAATACGGTCCATTTGGTTCCAAACTATCATTTAGCGGGGGACCCCTAGGGGTCCATGGACCCCACTTTGGGAACCACTGGGCTACAGAACCGCCAACACTTCTTGAGACAGAATCGGAACTGTAAAATCACAATAAGAGAACAGTGCCATTTATGTTGTTGAGCTATTGTTTGGTCATTGTAGTGAAGACATTTTAGCTCTATAGCTGTATTACATGCTGTTGCTACTGTACTGATACGTCTACACCAGTCTCCTTCTGTGTCAACTTAACACCAAGGTTATTATCATAGTTAACGGAAACTAACAAAATAACGAAAACTAAAAATAACATTTTCGTCAACTGAACTAAATAAAAACTATAATAAAAAACAAAAACGATAACTAGCTGAAACTGTATTGTGTGTTTACAAAACTAACTGAAATTATAGGCAAAATGCCCTTCGTTTTACATCATTTTAAAACCTTACCTGCTCCTGCTACAATCATTTGACTTTATCCACATCTCCCACTATATCCAAACCCTTTAAAGTAACATTCTGGAAAAGAAAAGAAATAAACTGTGAATATTATAGAACAGAACTGCCGTAGCTAACGATGTGTTCTTGGTATCTCAGCAATCTTATTGTATTCCACTTTTGGCTGTTTTCCAAGGCTGGCATGATCAGCCAGTGCCAGACAGTGAAAACCAGCATTTTTTTTGTCATATTATTGGCTGCTAATTATAATAGTATAGAATGCGCAAAAATAATAATGTAATAATAAAACATTACAAAGAATGTGTCAATAATGTAATATTAATAATAAAGGTAAGATCTATTATGACTATCTGGGGAGAAAAGGCTTATGAATATCAAGCAATATAATAATGGGTACTGGTTGTTTTTGTTCAGCTCAATTGTTCTAGAGTTCTCAAATTCTGCCCAAACCCGACCCGACCCCGGCCCGACATTTTCAGTCCGGGCTGGGCCTAAAATGTCGGTCAAAGACATGCAGGGATCAGATGAAAGCTACAAAGCTTCTACAGATATGTGACAGCAGCTGGTGTTTTTCTCCCCAAGTAGGGCATGGTCATTTTTCAGCTGTTTTTTACAGTTTACAAAAGTGCAGATTGTAAGCTGTGTCCTACATTGAAAATGTTTAATAGTTATAGAAAGTTCCTTAGGCTATTTGAATTAATTGTCCCCTCAAACCTCTGTGGTTTACCCACACACCTAACAGGCATGCATTAATGAATGCATTAATTGCTAAATGTACTTTAAAGGTATATTCAGTGATTTCACTTAATTCAAATATCACTTATTTTTTTGTTTTGTTGTGATAATCCTCCCTACTATAGAGTGTGCTGGCCATATAAGGAGTTCCTCCCTGTCCCCTGGGGGTCAAAAAACCTTAGATTTCGTTTTTGACTCTCTATCCTGATTGGACGAAAGGCTGGGTCCCACAGCCAAAAACGAAACCTAAGGTTTTTTGAGTGAAATCACTGAATACCTTTAAGATAAACTGTATTCGCAAACATAAGCACTATTCAAATGTAGAAATGTATGTGCTTATGTACATATCATAGGCTTTTAATTAAGCCTATTAGCCTAATGTATTAAGCCAAAATGTGTATTCAGTTTTTAAGCCAAATAAAAGACATAACTAGGAAGCTTGCCAATCTGGCCCCTTATTTTATAGAGGTTTTTCGTTCACATGAAACAAAGAGAAGCTTTTCACATCAAATATCATTTTGTGTATCAAGTACATTGATTATTTTTGGTCTAGGACTACATGTAATTGTCCGACAACACTTTATGTGCTACTGTTGCAGCGACAGATATAGAGTAAGCTGCTATCCCTTGACTTAATGACTGGCCTGTTGGTTTATTGATTGGTTCGTTGTGAACAGGTTGCGTGTAACAGGCGGTCTGCCATGCAGCCTCCTTCGTCCTGTGTCCTGGAGGTGAGCGTGAAGGGACTGAAGATGAGTGTCCAGGACCTCTGTCATGCCGCTGACAGGGTAGGTAGTGGTACCCAACACACACACACACACACACACACATTCATTCCTCTCATCTAGACTATTAACTCCTAGCACCTATCCTCTCCTTCTACCATATCCTCTAGTAGTGACTAGTCTGTTCCAGAGCCTTCTGGTCTATTCCATTCACCCTCCCCAGGTTCCCCCCCCAGGTCCTCTCTTCCTGCCTAACTCCTGGGTTCATGTTGTGTCATGATGTCAGGCTGAACCCTGCTCTCTAGTGGTGACCACCTATAACTGCACCTGTGTTAGTGGCCCAAGCAAAAAATACTGCATAATGGCTGACATAACATATCTTCTCTCCTGTGGTGGAAAAGGTCTTCACATTTTACTTAAGTAACGGTATCAATACTGCAATATAGAAATACTCTTTCAAAGTGTACTGATAATGGCAGATCTACAAGCTCACAATACATTGCGATTTTGAAATGGCTGAAATGTATTTAGGTATATAGCGATACCCGGAACCCCGATGACCTTGGGATACATCACTGAGGAACTGTCTATTTCAAACAAAGTGTTTTTTTTTTTTTTTTTTTTTTTTTTTTTTTTAAGATATTTTTTTGCGGCTTACGCCTTTATTGATTTTTTTTAAGGGATAGAAAGTAGGCTGACAGGAAACGGGAGAGAGATGGGGGGATGACATGCGGTAAAGGCCGTGTCGGGTCCGGGAGTCGAACCCGCGGCACACCGCGACTGGATCACCAGTCCGGTGCCCAGACCGTTACGCTACGGCCTGGGCCAAACAAAGTGTTTTTGACTGGGGGGGGGGGGGGGTCATATTTTGACAGCAGGAATTGCCTGTCATAATTTGACTTTATTAGGATGTATTAGGATGTTGATATTCATTCATCAGCCAACACTCCCCACTAACAGGTAGTACCCCCCCCCCCCCCCCCCCCCCCCCCCCCCAGAGAGGACGTATATGGCCTTAGTCATAGGCACATCCAACCTCTACTCATCTCTTATTCTTAACCGTCAAAGGAAGTTCAGCTCGGTTTAATTTGTGTGAAACATCGAGAAACCATCACATTCAAAAACATTTGTGTGTGTATGTATGTATATATAATATATATATATATATTACTTTTATTTATTTGTTTTACTACTTCAGAATGTACAGTAAGCAAAGAAAAATGTTTACAAATATTATTTTCTTTCTCTTTGTCGCTTACTCTCTATCTTTCTCTGTCTCTTGCTCTGTCTCTCTGTCTCTTCCTCTCCCTATCTCTCTGGTGCTGGTGCTGTTGCTCACTCAGGGAGACCAGTGTTTCCATTTCTTCCAGTTGAAGAACATCTCGTTCTGTGGCTGTCATCCAAAACACAACAAGTGAGTCAACCGCTGCATGCGCACTGTCTGTCTGCACAACTTGACCCATTAACACCCATTCTACAAATGCCTTCTAAATCAGTAGTTCTCACACTTTCAAGATTTGTTTTTTTTCTTTAACCCATTCTGACCGGGCACCCATTTTGGTGTCAGCATCATGTTATGCTTTAGCTATTTAAAAATAGCAGATCTACAAGCTCATATCGCGCCACCGAGTGGCGCGATACGAGCTTGTAGGTCTGCTATTTTTGAAAAATCGAAGAGCGACTGACATTTTTAGAATCTGATCTCAGGTCAGAATGGGTTCATCAGACCAGTGTGTGTCCGGCGGAAACCTCGTATGAATCTGATCTCAGGTCAGAATGGGTTTTAAAAAAAAAAGCAGATATACAAGCTCGCAGCACGGCACGAAGTGACGGATGACAGACGCGCTGTGAGCTTGTAAATAGAGGGTATACGCGCGACATCATTATCATACCCGGAATTTATGCGGGAATTGCCTACCGAGTGGCAAAAATAGCCCATACTGTACATCCAAACAGAAATCTGATTGCATCAAACGACGTTAAACAACATTAAACTCACTTTTCCAAGTCACTTTGCCACTCGATTTCCCATTCACTTAATGCATGCGCATACCCTCTATAGCCAATGCTTGTGAATAGCCAGTGCATAAATGTAATATGACAGATGCTTTCTGGTTGTTAACTAGCACTAGTGACCCATTGCAGTGTGTACTGTCCCACCTACACTCACATGGACAAATAACAGTGTTTTAAACATTTTGAAACTAACTATTTTATGATCATAAATAAAGTTTCATGTGTTATTTTAGATTTTGGGTTATTTTTGAGTAGATTTTTCCGCCTTCATTGTCATTTCCATTGAAAGGATTTGTGTATCATGTCCCTATTTAAGTATGATTCTTGTTTTTCTCGCGCCACCTCCTCTGTGACCTGGCTGCTATTGATGTGCCTGCAGGTATTTTGGTTTCATCTCCAAACACCCAGACCAGGAACGTTTTGCCTGCCACGTGGTGATGTCAGAGATGACATCGTTGCCTCTAGCCGAGTCTGTGGGGTGAGACGGCTCTCTTCTTCTCTCCCCCTCTGTCCCTCTCTCGCCTTCCTTTACTCATCATCGCACCATGGGGTGCGTTGTTAGCTTGTAGATCGGTTCTTACAATTTACAATTTTACAATTTAGGCATTTAGCAGACGCTCTTAATCCAGATCGACTTACATTTAAGCAAGAACAAAAGCATGGGAATACATCACATAAAAGCACATAAGCTAAGAAAGTAACAGTGGAATATCTATATAATGAAACTATACATATATACTACTATGCTATACATATGTACTATGGCGTGCTATGACTATATACAATACAATTATAGTGCTGTCTACATAACATGCTATAAGTCTGTGTCAAATGCTATCTAAGCCAACAGAAATGCTATCTAAGGGGTTAGTTAGGGTAAGTGCTATGGGCCATGATGGAGTCTGAAAAGGTGGGTTTTCAGGCTACGGCGGAAGATTGGGAGTGATGCTGCAGTTCTGACTGCAATGGGAAGTGCATTCCACAGTTTTGGAGCCAGAAGGGAGAAGAGTTTGGGACGTGTGGAGCGTTGTTGTCCCGGCGTTTTTAGTGAGGGTACTTCCAGTTTCCCTGCGTTGGCTGATCTGGTTCTTGTCAGTAAGACACTGTCAAATTACAGAGCATAAATTAAAGTTAGGATTAAAGGGATAGTTCACCCAAAAAAATATTTCTTCTATTGATTAGAGAAACTCTGAATGAATGTGAGACTACTAGTGAGTCTGGGAGATAGGCGGGTTACTGCTCTTAAGCCTAATGATTATGATGATGTCCTGCTGATGAGAAAGAAAATAGTTCATAAGAAAAAAACGATTGTTATAATTATGGACAATCAAAATCAGTTAGAAATAAAAGAAGATATATGGTGCTATAATTAAACGTAATGTTGATATGCTGACAATCAAGAAAATAAAAACATTGCACTTCATCTCAAAAAGGTTACTGTACCGTCCTGTACCAACCCCTGGTGTAGAATATATCATAAAGTGTTATTTTAATGGTTTATTTCATTTGCATGGTTTGGGGTAGATGGATCTACCCCATGGTGTGTTCTCAGAACGCCACTCAGAACAATGGAGAACGAAAACCAAAAGACTGACCATTCAACAACGCAACTAAACAGTACAGAGTGGATATAGACTCTCGGGCACAGTGATGTGTCAAATTGTACATTTGTCACATCATGACACTATTCTAGGTTGTCTCAATTCATGTAACCTTTTGGACATTCCAAGGGGAGATTAGGCAGAGCGTTTATACCACGTCTTCTCTTCTCTTCTCTTCCTCTCTTCTCTTCTCTTCTCTTCCTACTTTTACTACTTTACTATTTGTACTGCTACTCATTCTTCTTCCTTCCCCTGTCCTCCTGTTCTTCTCTCCTGTACTCTAGGAGGGCATTCAAGCAGTACTACAAAGAGCACGTTGGCTACTCCTGTCCCACTGAAGACATCTTTATTGAATAGACACCTCTGTTCTCTACAACATTCTGAATATTCACAATGAGCATGTAAGCCTTGGTCTTACAACAACAAACTAGACCTCTATCTACTGTATCCTCTATTCAACCAACTTGCATGGTGGAATTCTTTTTTTTTTTAAATAACTGCACTGAATGGTACGGTACGGTAAGGTAAGGTTTTTCCCCTTTGGCCATGTCTCATATAAATATCTCCTGTGGGCAGTAACACTGGCTTATAATGTATAGTCATCTCACTTCTGTGTTCTGTGCAGTTGAATTAAACTATATACAGTATAGTATATTAACCAAAACACAACTATTTGTACCCTGCCACATACAAATATCAAGAATTGTTTTCAAGCCAGTATTCCCTTTTATGCTACTTTGGGGCCCAAATGTGCACTAATAATAACGCTATGTTGAAGCCTCGTGACTTTGATGAGTATTTCAATCTCCAAGACAAAATAAGGATATACTGGACAGTGCTGTAATCAAAATGTTAACACTTCAGTCCAGGGTTACAGTTTCATAAACAATGTTTGCACAGTGGAACAGCTAGCGTGAATCCCAAATGGTGCTCTCATTGTGGGACCAAGGTTCAATACAATAACACATAGAACCAAACCAGGCCCACGACTCAGTTTGGAAGCAGTATTTTAAAAAGACATAGTATAATATATATTATATATATAATATAAAGAAAATTATCTGTTTGTTATTTTTGAACAAATCAAGATCGAACGATGCTTCCAAAGATAATGGTCTAATTCTCTACTCTTCCCCCCCCCCCAACTGCCTCACGGTAGAATAATAGGCCTATAAAGTCTTCTTACCCCTATAGACACGACAATCTAAATGACGTTCAGAAGCTAGAGATATGACTATGACGCCTAATTCATATTTTGTCCTACAACTGTGTCTCTTGCTGAAAATAACATTTGGTGATAGACATGGTCGTATGGCAAAGTATACAGTGTAAGGTTGAGTGCCTGATTTATCTTCTTGCTACTTTATGTCTCTTTTCTTCCAAGTCAGTCAATACAATACTAAATAAGTCTGGAAGTGAAAATGCATTCCCCAGGCTCTCTTGTTAAGAGCCATTATCTTTAAAACGGCCAAAACGCCAGTACAATTTAATATGTGACGTGGTGTGCAACAGAATAGAGCCAGTTGTGAATTATGGGACATATCATACACACCTGGGACTTATTCTCACGCTACCTGCTCAAGCGAGGACCAGTCAGAACAGTTCAGTGACACAATTAACTGTTTCTATCAATTCACTTTCTTGTTAAAGTCAAAGTCGTACGATTTGTCACACACGTTACCGCAGTGAAATTTGTTCTCCGGAATCTCCGCATTTGACCCATCTCTTGGAGCAGTGAGCCGCAGCCAAGGAGCGGTGAGCTGCAGCCGTGCCGCGCTCGGGAATCATTTGATATATAGTTTATTTATTGCATTTCAATAAATAGTGATTTAACACAAAATGGTAAAAACACTGAAAAGTGTTCTGAAGACTTCTGAAGAAAATCCTGAACTTATTCCAATGACAGTGAATTGAACCCACCATCGGCTAAAGAATGCTGATCTTGGATCACTTCTCAGGTCAACTCAATCGTTTTAATTGCACGTGTAAGAAGGTCTTCATACTGTAGCATAAAGAAATGAGAAGATCAGTCAAATAGTCACATATGATCTGGTACTGGCCAGATATATATTTTGAACCAGATTGAATCCCTTACAGTAGGCGATACTGCAGTGCGCGCACATTTCTGTATACACTGGGAGAATGTGAAATCTTTTTTGACAGCCACTTCAAAGAGCTAAATATCATACTGTACTACTGTATCTGCTGGTCCCTCATGAATCCAGCCAATGATGAAACGATAATAAAACATTGGTAGACTATCCTGATTAAATCAGATGTGAGCAGGCACTGTCAGTATAAAGCCTGGACTGAATTCCATAGTCTTTTACAGTAAATACCAGTGCCTACTTTTTGTGCGTGATAATGGCTGTAGTCAGTATTCATTGATGATTTCAGATTGCGCCGATCACAGAATTACAATAGGTAGAACAGAGTTATTCCGATTGACATTCTTGCATCAGGATCTGGCAGATTCACATTATTCGAAGATGGCTGTAAAGTTCCATGTATTTATACTCCATAATATATTACACTTCACCCTCCACACGATGGTGTCACTTGCCAAAAAAGAGCAGATCTTCAAGCTAACAACACATTGCCTTGAAGATCGGTTAAGGTCCATGGTCAGGACCACATTTATAACTGGAGAATGCCAGTCGGAACCGTTCCAGCCATCTTGACTGTACCACGAGAGATTACTCTGATACCATTAACAAACAAAAAGACTCTTCAATGGCTTGTTCTAATTCTGTGATTCCTCCATTGTTCAGATCCACTGTCTGTATATAACTGATCAGTAGAGATATATGCTGTATAGATATGTATGATGTTTGTAAAGGAGTTATTATTATTGTATGCTATAGTGGTATGACCGAACCCTGTGTGTATCAATGCATGATATCACTGTTGTAAAAATGTAGAAAAGAGACACAGGAATATGGTGGTGTGGTGGTGGTGTTTCATGTCAATAAATCATGTTTACATCTGCTCTTGGACAGTCTCAGAATGAACAAATCTAAACGTGTGGTTCTCTGGGATTGACTGGTCTACTCACTTCATGTATTCCTCTCCCAACAAAAATGGGCCTTGTTTAATGTCCCACTTCCATCTTTATTAGTCATGTCAGGAATGGTCACCATAAATACACAGTACTACAGTACTGACTTAATTTATCGTTATTTACACCAATAAATATATATTATACTTCACAATTGTTAGTGCTGGGGGTTAACAGTGTAATCGTACGGTGGTGACGCTTGCCGACAAAAACTCATTTTCCTTCGAGAAATGTGTCGTGTCACACTACAGTGTATAAGTTAAGCTGACCTGAATTCATTACCCCGTTCATACAACTCATTTTAGGGTTAAGGTTTTTTAAAGGCTTCATAATATATGCCACTACACTTCACTGAGAGTAATTTCACCTCTGGATAACACATTCATAATTGATTTATTTTATAGCTTATAATATATAACTTCAAGTGGTTCCCAAAGTGGTGTTTGGGGACTTCTAGAGATACTTGGGGGGGTTCCAGGGGGTCGAACCAAATACATAATAATTTGGGGTCGGGTCCTTGACATGAAAACATTTGAGAACTATTGCTTCGTGAAGCATAAACCAGACATAACTCTCTAGGCCATCTAACGGGCTGCAGGTGGTTGGGCGTTGATGAGGTCAGTTCTAAACGGGGCTGCAGGTGGTTGGGCGTCGATGAGGTCAGTTCTAAACGGGGCTGCAGGTGGTTGGGCGTCGATGAGGTCGGTTCTAAACGGGGCTGCAGGTGGTTGGGCGTTGATGAGGTCAGTTCTAAACGGGGCTGCAGGTGGTTGGGCGTCGATGAGGTCAGTTCTAAACGGGGGCTGCAGGTGGTTGGGCGTCGATGAGGTCAGTTCTAAACAGGGCTGCAGGTGGTTGGGCGTTGATGAGGTCAGTTCTAAACGGGGCTGCAGGTGGTTGGGCGTTGATGAGGTCAGTTCTAAACGAGGCTGCAGGTGGTTGGGCGTTGATGAGGTCAGTTCTAAACGGGGCTGCAGGTGGTTGGGGCGTCGATGAGGTCAGTTCTAAACGGGGCTGCAGGTGGTTGGGCGTCGATGAGGTCAGTTCTAAACGGGGCTGCAGGTGGTTGGGGCGTCGATGAGGTCAGTTCTAAACGGGGCTGCAGGTGGTTGGGCGTTGATGAGGTCAGTTCTAAACGGGGCTGCAGGTGGTTGGGGCGTCGATGAGGTCAGTTCTAAACGGGGCTGCAGGTGGTTGGGCGTTGATGAGGTCAGTTCTAAACGGGGCTGCAGGTGGTTGGGCGTTGATGAGGTCAGTTCTAAACGGGGCTGCAGGTGGTTGGGCGTCGATGAGGTCAGTTCTAAACGGGGCTGCAGGTGGTTGGGCGTTGATGAGGTCAGTTCTAAACGGGGCTGCAGGTGGTTGGGCGTGGATGAGGTCAGTTCTAAACGGGGCTGCAGGTGGTTGGGCGTGGATGAGGTCAGTTCTCCGAGGAGTCGGTCTCCTCCGTGGAGCCGTCGCTCTCCACCTCCATCTTCCTCCTGTGGTGGATGTTCCTCCTGGGGGAGGCCTTGCGCGGCACCTCCTTAAGCCCCGTCCCTCCTATGGCGCTGCCGCTGCCGTTACTGCCGGGACTCACTGAGATCTGGGAGATACTGGAGGAGCAATCTGTCCTTTATTTAAAGTAGTATTCTTCAATAATATAATATAGTACGTGTCTGGTCATACTATACTCTTAAGGGTCATACAGGCTATATTTCCGTGTTCTGTGTAGCATGTGGGTGCGCATGCATGTGTATGTAGTCTCGCGTGGCCAGACGATCGCAATCTAAATTGAATGTAGGGGTTAGAACAGCGCTAACAAACCTACACCTAGCTGCTTTGGAAACCAACCCTGACACCGTCTCAATTTGAAGAGCTGCCCTATAGTCTTTGCATTGGTTCTGCAATGGAGTTATTGTTATTTTTTTTAATCTCCCAATTGTTTCCACACATTGTTAACCCCGATGTTGAATTTACAAGCTATACGTGAGAGGTGAGACTAGTGTGCATGAGAACTCACAGTTTATCTAGCTCCTGGTCCATCTCTGGATCAACCAGCAACTCTGACCTGCTGGGTAGCGCTCCTGGAGAGAGAAATGTGAGAGGAGGAGAGTGGGAGATGAAAGGACACATGGAGGAAAGGCATGAGAGAAAGAAATTGGAGGAGAAGGACTGCAGAATTTAAACAATTCTTAGTCGTAGCATTGTTATTATGTATATATTATATACCTACCTATGTCATGGTTGACGGTATCGTGTTTGGCCAAGCTTGTTAACAGACTATAATAAGAAACCTTCTGGCTTTGGTCCAGTATTTCTTTCAGACATGACCTGGAAGGATGACTGCACACACACACGCAGACAGATAATGAAGTAAATGAACACACAAATGCATTTCTGTATCTACATTTCTGTAACTGTAGCATACGCTTCACGTCTACAGAAAACAACGAAAGTATATAGAAAAGCTAGACAGAGACGAAGGATCAGGGGTCTCATTTATAACCGTTTGCGTGCACTGCACACACAATGTGGCCTGATGCTACTTCCAATGCAAAGGTTGGGATCTATAAAAAAAACAAACGTGATGGCAGTGTGCACCACTGCGCTAATGCCTGATTTATTCTGAAATTCGCGTATCTACGAGTTCACAACGCGTCAGCCACATGCTCGTTATCATAGTGTTGGCGTTTCATGGACTTGACAGTCTTCAGTCTATACCGAAGTCTGTCACCTCTCCTCACCCCCAGCAGGTGACGTCACAACCTCAGTCACTTAACCCATTTTGACCTGAGATCAGATTCTATAAACGTCTTCTACATCCTGACAGTTTTCTGATAAAGCTATGTTTCTACGTCAGTCGTTCTTCGATTTTTCAAAAATAGCAGACCTACAAGCTCGTATCGCGCCACTCGGTGGCGCGATACGAGCTTGTAGATCTGCTATTTTTAAATAGCTAAAGCACGACATGATGCTAACACCAAAATTGGTGCCCGCCCAGAATGGGTTAAGCACAGACATACAGACCCAAATGAAGGAAAGAGTGCAGACATTTAAAGGACGTATTTTTCAGACGAGGTGTATTAGTTGATCGTAACGAAAGCGTTTTAATTAAAGAGCAGCGAAAGATCTGGGAATCATTAGTATAGGAACCGCTAATGCAAACATGAACCAGTTCTGTTGGTTCTTAAATGTCGGAATGGAATGTCGGTTCGGGTTCCCAACGCTAAACGGTCTTGTAAGAGCCATTTCTTTTCTGCTCTGATTATGTCACTCCAAAGGGCTTGGGTCAAGGCCAAGGTTGGCCAGGTTATTTAATGAGACCTGATTGAATGCTCTGTTGTCGTCCTGATGTGAAGGCAAACCGTTTTTTGACTGTGAGACATAGGCTGGTGATTTTGTATGTTTTTGACACTCTTTTGCTTTAGTATTTAATAGTGAAGTTACAGTGAATAAATATCCTTTTTGAACTTTAAGTCAACGTTTGGACATCAGTCTTTTTTATCACACGACTGATGACTAGATCCTCGGTGTCGGGCAACCAGTAGCCCAAAGTTTAGGACTTTAGGACGCTACAGGTCTGTTCTTTAACCCATTCTGACCTGAGATCAGATTCACACGAGGTTTCCACTGGACACACACTGGTCTGATTGACCCATTCTGACCTGAGATCAGATTCTAGAAATGTCAGTCGCTCTTCGATTTTTCAAAAATAGCAGACCTACAAGCTCGTATCGCGCCACTCAGTGGCGCGATATGAGCTTGTAGATCTGCTATTTTTCAATAGCTAAAGCATAACATGATGCCGACACCCGGTCAGAATGGGATAAATGAGACCCCAGGTGTGTTGGTTAGACATGGGTTAAGGTTAGGTTTAGGTGTGCTGCCCCGTGGGAGGTTAGGGTGAGGGTTTGAGATAGGTTGTAGTTGTAGGACTAATGACTGGTCTAACCAATGACTAAACAAAGTACTGTCTAAACTAAGTACTGCACCCCCGTTTACCTGTGTTTGAACCGGTCACAGAGTCCCTCTATACACTCCACCAAAGTACAGGAGTCGACACCCTCCTGCTGCTCCTGCGTGTGATTCTCCTCGCCGACCACAGAGGGGAGCTGTTCTATGGAGGTGGATGTAGGGACGATCACTATGTTAGGACTCTTCCCTGATAGCAGGTCCTGGTAGATGTCCAGGACACCATCTACAAACTCTACAGAGACGAGAAAGAGGCATGTTGTGAAGGAGCACTGTGATCATTACACTTGATTTAAGTTCTTTTTTTTTTTTTTTTTTAAGATCTTTTTTTGCGGCTTACGCCTTTATTGATTTTTTAAGGGATAGAAAGTAGGCTGACAGGAAACGGGAGAGAGATGGGGGGATGACATGCGGTAAAGGCCGTGTCGGGTCCGGGAGTCGAACCCGCGGCACACCGCGACTGGATCACCATTCCGGTGCCCAGACCGTTACGCTACGGCCTGGGCCGATTTAAGTTCTTTTTAACTGAGTTACCAGTAGTGTTAAAGGTGCTAGAAATTACATTTTGTTTGTTAAAAAAAACGTACGGCTATATTCTGATAGTAATCATTGCTAAAGGGTCTCTCCAGTTAGTTAGTAAACAACAAAAAATACATTTTCAGGTGGGACCTATATCTGGAACTATTTACTATTCCGACACTCAAGTGTTACAGTTCCAATTTTGTCTGCTCATTTTCTTCTTTCATTACCTCCAATTTCACTTGTTTTTGATAATATCTCCGCACCTTGACTATATTGCAAACATTTAAGCAAAAAAGCAAAACAACACTCAATAGCCTAATTGTACAGAACACTGTTAGACTTTTAACTAAAACCCAGGAGAAGAGAACATATGAAGCTACCCCATTTGAACTTCTCTACACTTTTTTTAGAATTGAGTTAACATTTCACTTATTACTTTCTTTAACGCACATAAATTTTTACTTTACATTACGTTACATTGTTTAGTTATTAAGCCCTTACGAGCCTGTGTGCAGCCTTAGGTCCTCACTCTGGAACGACCTCCATGAGGAGTTCAGGCTTGAACTCCTCTTCTTTTAGCTAGTATTTCCGAAAATAGCTGATCTATAAGCTCGCTACATCATGTATTGTACGTTTGTTGATCTGTAATTTTTGCTGAATGTTCAGGCCAGAATAGAGACATTAAGGTTCATAAGTGGTTAAAACATACTTTTATTGAAAGACCTTTCCATCGTTTTAGGTTTTGAAATGTAATCGTTTGATTACCTTAATGTTTGTACATTACTCAGTGCACTTTGTTCTGTTTTTAATTCTGTTGCTGAATTAATCTCTACACTACAGATTTATGTAAAGCACTTTGTAACTTTGTTTTGATAACTTCTTCATAAATACAGTTAATTATTATTTTCAGTTGATTACTTCATGCCACTATGGAGTTTAGTTTAAGCTATATCCCAGAGTGTTTGTGCCTGCCTCTCTGCCCTCCAGCTACAGCAGAATACTGTAAGAAACATGGATATACTGTAGAAGGTTGACCTTGGTAGTAGACTTGCAGTTGGAAGGCAAAGAGAAAGTCGGAGAAAGACATCACACCGTCAATGGCGTCCTCCATCAGAACAATTCTACAGAGGAACCAAACAATGAACAGGTATGTGGTAGTGCAGTGATCCATGTGGGATTCTGTGAAGTAAAAATATATGCTTTACTATTATCCCCATTTATCAGGTGTTTTCCCTTCAAACTCCCCCCCCCAGTCATAAAACCTTGTTGTGAGAATGCTTGATGAGATATTATCTAGTTGTCAGTTAGGCCAGGGAGCAGAACAGGACATCTGGAAGAGGCCCCAAAGAGGCATGGACGGTCAGCGAAAGTGTGGGTGTCTATATGGCCTATAGCTCCCTAGAGATGGTGAATTTGCAAGACAGGAAACTAGATAAGGAACTAAGCACATCTCTCAACTATCAATGACCTGCTACCCTTTTAGCCATCATTTGAACTCCTGTCCCATTCAACTTATAAGAGGAGACACAAATGTATGCTCGCTCTCAGGAGATAGGGAAACCTTTGTTGATCACTTTGACTTTGTCCTTTTTGAACTCTACTTTACTTGTCAGTTCTATAATCTTATTCCTTAGTGAATTTCCCACCACAGATTCCAATCCATAGAATCTAAGAAACCCGCCTATATAAGACTTTCAAATCAAGTGGGCAAAGATACAATAGTCTATATCACTATCAACAATATAATGTTGTCTGGCGGTCGGCACATCTATTACAATGCAGTTACTGACCTGGCTGTACTCTGCACCACCTCCACAGGGAAGTCTGGACATAGCAACTGGAGCAGAGAGCTGTACTCAAGCATGGAAAGTAAGTCTGAAAGGCAACATGACATACTACTAGAAAACACGCAACACAGAATTATATTGTTATATTTATATAATAAGTACCCACACAAAAACATAATCCTGGTCTCTATATTGCCTCCCCCTGGTCAGCCGGGGTGCCTGATGGAGGGGAAAGGAACTGGCTAGAATAACGTGTTCCTTCCACGCGCTACGTCCTACCAGGGAATTTCCCCCAAGTCAGGTTATGAAAAGCGGATGAACCATAGTGTTGGCGCTGGCTGCATCAACTGTGTCTAACCTCAAACAGAAGAAGGAAACGGAGGAATTACTCAATCCCGATCTACACATTATTCTTTCTTGCCTACCTCCACTCTTGCCGATCTGTCTGTAACACCTCCAGAAGACTCTGATGAAGGATGCTCTGTTATGAGGAGTGGCTTTGATGTAGCTATACTCTCTGAAGAGGACATGGTTGCTATTCTTCACACTGCTGAAACTGTGAACAGAAAGATACACAATTTCACAGACACACACGCACACGACGTACACACACACACACACACACACACACACACACACACACACACACACACACACACACACACACACACAATAAGCAATTTAATCCCAGTCTAGAGCCACATGGCTATAGCAAAGCTGAGTGACTATGAGCCAGAGACTGAACAGACATTTATTTGTGGGCCTGTTGATTTTTGCCTGCTTTTCCATACTTTCTAAAGCCCTAACTGCACCAATGATTTTCTACGCAACTCCTTGTAACATGCAACTACTTGAAGTTGCAAACATTATCCCCAATGGCAGTTGCAAGGAGTTGCATTGGTGCAGTTGACCTCAAAACCGCAGGCGTCGCAGAAAATACACTAGTATGATATGGAGCCCTGCCGGACTCCGGTCGTTTGAAGTGGTTAAGTTATAAGCGTCACGTACTATTCTGCAAAGTACCGGACCACACCGAACTGTGTGTATTCCTCCTTGTGTTCCAACAGCTGAGTTAGCGCATCGTTCAGGTAGAACATCACATTGGTCTCCGCTACACCCGCATAGGCAGAGAAATACAAGAGGGAGATATTATGCAAGGGAGGAGAATTAAGACAGGACTGGAAGACAACAAATAAGTCAATTATTGTTATATCTCAGGAACAGTTTGATTCTAAAGAGGGCAAAGCCTGTGGAAGATGATTAACTACACCGTTATAGCTAAAAGGTCAAAAGACCTTCACAATTCAAGGCTTATTTACTGTACATCCCAACAGGTAAACCCAAGTACAATACTTCAGCAAAGCGGTATGCACACACACACTGTTTATTTTGTATTTAATAGTATAATAAAACTATAGTAAATATAACAATTTACTCAAATAAAATAACAGTAGCACATAGGCTACTGTACACTCGAGGTGCCTTTGTTAGGTGGATGGATGGATGGATGGGTGGGTCACGTGGGTGGGTGGATGGGATGAACACTTAACATTTGGTGCAATTTTTGCACTGCAATTACATGACCATATCGAAGCATCCATCCAAATGTTCTCTTTTTCTTTTTTAATGAAAGCCAAGCTAACTTTATACGTACCAAGGTATTCGTCAACAGAAAAGGTCGGATTAAAACGATTCATTTTGGCGGTCATTACAGGAGGCAAAGAATACAGATATAAATTAGCTACGTTAAATACGTAACGCCGATTTTAAGTTATGTTGTTATCTAACATCTATATCAATGCATGATGAATCTTATCGTCGACTGTCATGTCTCTCTTGAGATGGTGGGCTCCATGGAAACAGTGTGTGTTTCAAGAAAGATCCCCATAGAAACGCAGCTTCAGCTGAATCGTTCCTCTTTCCTGCCTTCTTGTCTTGCTTAATTTAGCAAACATATATTATCATTATATCAATCGTATCCATTCCAGCTATTTTACAAATCAGGAACCACATTTTGTATTTAAATACCTTCATGTTTTATAAAGGTTTATAAATCCTTATGAAAACTAAATATTATTAGATTAATACAGTATTTAATTGTGTGTGAGATAGATCTAGCAAATACAAATATACTTCATACTAAATGTAATATACTTCATCAGAGTGATCAGACATACAATACAATTATACAAATATAAATTCTGACTTCTATGTGTAGTGGGTTGAGCTTTACGGGTTGCCCCAAGCAACGCAACGCCCACATCCTCGTCAGGCTGATTAATAGGAGCCCGTAGCGGCTGGCGTGTAGCTGACATTGTTTGTCTGTTTGTGCGGGGGGTTGCATGCCAGAGCGTCTCATGATCAAGGTATAGTACCTGCACTTAGGTGTATTCAATGTTTGTCGCTGCTTGGCGTCCTTTGGACTTACTATAGTACTGCCCTAACTCTGCAGGTGCGCTCTGCAGACCCCTGCTTGCTTCAGTCCTCTCGTGCCGTGGGCACGTCTGCCCTGGGTGTATATGTGCTGTGGATAGAGGCGAGGCTTTGATTGATTGATTGAAATATTTATTAACAGTTTGTAGAATTTACAGTACATTTTAAGCACAAACTCAATACAAAGACTGTCAACTGTGAGTGGACGACCCAATTAAGCATTACACTTGTTTACAACAGGGTCCACATTGTTCAATTCATCAAAACATTTAGAGACATACAAATAGACACTTCTATGTAGCTAAAGAACAGAACAGAAATTCATCATATAGGAAGCAAAAAGGGAAAAGATACATATACAGTGAGGGGAAATGGGGTGGGGGGGGGGGATTCAGATTTTACAGAGGCCAGTTTCGAATTGCAGCCATCCGTAGGTGCCCTTTGAGAGCGGTTTTGAAGGAGTCAAGGGATTCACATGTCTTAATGACTGTTGGTAGGGCGTTCCACATTTTGGTGGCATAGGAGCGAAAATAATTTAGTCCCTTGTTTGTGCCGAATCTGGGTTGTACATGGTTTGTTGCACTCCCTCTGGTGTTGTGGGTGTGGACTTCGTTTACATTAATGAAGTATTTAGACAGGTACATGGGTATCTTGGTGGTGTATCGAATCTTGTGGACCAGACCCATTGCAAGATGCTGTACTCTGTCGTCGACCCTAAGCCATCCCAGCCTGTCAAAGTGGGCAGGGGTGAGGGGGGTGAGGCCAAGTAGGAGCCTGACCAGTTTGTTTTGGGAGGTCTGGAGCCTTGTTTTAAGGGCCTTTGAGGTGCTGTGGTACCAAGAGGTGGATGCATAGTCAGGCGGAGTTGTGCCGTTGTAGTAGCGATCTGGATGTTGTCTGCTAGTTATTTAAATATAGTATTAATTAATCTTTTCTTTGTGCCGACGCATACAGAGCTAGGTGGCCCACGCCGGGTGTCCTCCACCTAAATGTACATGTGTGCTTAACCTTCGAATAGAGGTAAGGCAGTTGCACTGCTGGATTAATGGTTTTACATTGTTTAATCAGGTTATTAATTATATATCTTTGTTTGTATTAGGAGAATCCAGTCTGCCTTGCCTCTGCTGTTTTTGTCCTCGTTAATTTGTTTATGATTTCGTTTTGTTTTGTTTAAGTTTACTTTGTTTTGGTGCAAACCTATAGTATCTCAGACTTGATGCCCCTTTGATAATGCTTGAACACAACGTGTAATGTAATATTGGGCTCTGCCTCAGTTTATATTAGTGCCAGTAGCTAAGGGTGCTGTAGTTGTAGTCCCGACAGGTGGTGGGTCACGTGGTCCTGTAGGCTGTCTTGGGGTTTAGCTATAGTGCATGCTATTTGTTTAATGTGAGACCAGTGCTGTGTGTATAATTGTATTCTCTTTTCTTGCAGTGTTTGATGTGAAGTGTGTGCGTCCTTGGTGGCGGTGATTCTTTCCCCTCACTCCCTCACTCCCTCACTCCCTGCCTTCCTCCTGTCAGTAAGGACACCTTGGCACCCCTTGGCTACTGGTATTTGTAGTTTTAAGATATTAGGCTATTGCCTTTT
Source organism: Protomyctophum parallelum (assembly GCF_964188405.1). Classification (NCBI taxonomy): domain Eukaryota; kingdom Metazoa; phylum Chordata; class Actinopteri; order Myctophiformes; family Myctophidae; genus Protomyctophum; species Protomyctophum parallelum. The sequence goes on along the minus strand of NC_139700.1, from coordinate 4,262,873 downwards.
TAGATCCTTTTGATATTGACCTGTGATTAAAGTCACTTTTAAGTAGCATTATTGTATTAAACATAATTCAATAAAACAATATCTTTCAACTGGAACTGCACGTCTCTGCTCCCCTTATCTTTGCCCAGTGGGCTTGCAACTTGTATTGTACATATATTCTCTGGGTGAAATTCCCATTGTGGCGTAGTCTGGTTCTGTTTCCGGGCCTTAGTGCCCTTGTTACAGTTATATTGATCAACGACTGTTATCTCTCCTATGGTAGGCCTACCACTACCGACATCAATTCAGCATGTAATTGTGGACAAAATCAAATCTGATGACAACAAAACATTCTATGTTTTGGGTCTGGGAGGCTAAATCTAATGACTCAAATGCCAAATAAATAATGGACCCTGACATGAAAAGGGTTGCCATATATTGGTTGTCTATGGTGTGGTATACAAAAATGTCCATAACCTTTTTTCGCAATGTTTCCAGCGGATCAGGCCTCTCATTCTGTGGACCTTAATGACCAAATTAATAGAAAAAACACAAATAAAAAGTACAGCATGACATCATAGATCCTGTCCAATTTTGGGCCTGTGGCTCCTATTTGTTGAACTCCCTCTGGTGTTGTCAGTGTGGACTTCGTTGACATTAAGGAAGTATTTAGACAGGTACATGGATTGGGTATCTTCGTGGTGTAGCGAATCTTGTAATCCAGACCCATTGCAAGATGCTGTATTCTGTCGTCCTAAGCCATTCCAGCCTGTCAAAATGGGCAGGGCTGAGGTGGGTTCGGGGAGTAAGGCCAAGTAGTAACCTGACCAGTTTTTTTGCGGCTTTCGCCTTTATTTTTTTATAGAGGGACAGACAGTAGGCTGACAGGAAATGGGGGAGAGAGATGGGGGGGGTGACATGCAGTAAAGGCCGTCGGGATCGGGAGTCGAACCCACGGCACACTGCCAGACTCTGACTACCGGCCAAAGTGCCTTGACTGCTGAGCCACGGACCAGGCCCTGTAGCCTTGTTTTAAGGGCCTTTGAGGTGCTGTGGTACCAAGAGGTGCATGCATAGTCGAAGAAACCTTGTAGCCTACAAGGGCTCTAGGGTCTTTAAGGTGTTTTTGTTGACCAGTGAGGAGATCCCACACAGGAATCTTGTTCTTTGGTTGACATTTTTGATTACGTTGATGATGGCCATTTTATCACCGGAAAGATTTGCCTCCTAGGTAGGTCATTTCAACTTTTCGTGTGATAATATTGTCACCCACTCTAACTAAGAAGCCAGATGGCTTTCTGCCATGCTCAGACAGTTAACATGCATGTAAAACTAATTATTTTCTCTTAAACCAACCAACAGTTAAACCAACACTGCTGTTGTGTAGTACTTTTATAAACTTTATTTATGTAGCAACTTTTTGTTACAAAATGTTTTTGAGATAAAGGAAATACAGGTACAATAAAATGAACACTAAATGAGCACTAGGAGATCTTAGTATAATCCGATCGACCGTAGGAATTGGCTTTAAAAAACTGTTCTGTTCTGTGATGCTTGTTTCAGAACATTAAAAAAAATCAGGATAATACTCCAATTTTCTGGTCAGGTACAGTAGGTTATTTGCGGGCCAGCAATATTAATGGAATATGAAATTGGACAGATCCATCTAGATCACATGACTAGAGATACTGTAGTGTGTACCAATTTGCAGGATGTTACTTATAATAACTGTACTCTGGTCCCAGCAAATCAGGCACAATTTGCTATTTTATTTTACAGATTATATATATAGTATATGTATGACTAGCTCTCAATGATGACGTAAGAAATATGGTCATGTATGTAATCTGGTCCCAGCAAATCAGGCACAATTTGCGGTTTTATTTGCATACGCATCAAAAGTGGCGTGTTGGCTGGGACGGTTTTTGGCGCAAAGTAACCACAGTATACCGCTAATCAACTTGATCAGAGTTGGAACAACTGAGGTTTGACCAAGCAGAAGACAACCAATCACCACTCACCAACCACTGTCAACTCCACCCTGTGCCACCCATGCCAACCACTCACCCACCTCCAACCAGGCCGACCACTCCTACCTCACCGATCACTGGGGCCGCACACACACACACCTCAAACCATATAACAATATGACTGTACATCTGATGCACAAGCTTGTATATCGGATGCCATCAGATGCCAAGAATATGACGTATGACCTCTTCCCCCAATATTAACCTTCATCATTCAACCTCTTATTTATTTGTCCAAAGACTGACATAAAATAGTTAACATATACTACTCACATGCTTTATCCTCAGGATGGCACGCCATACAGCGATCCAGGTACTGTGACATGAACTTGAAGTAACTGGGCTGAATGTGTACACTGCTTACAATGAATCTAAAATGTACCTTTGCATACTTCATATTCATATTTTATAGAAACAATGTAGTTAGATATATTATATTCCTATAGTATTACTTCAACAGTGAACTGTTAATTATTCTATTGCAATATTTTGGCTATGAAGAGAAAACACTTTTTATCTCCTCAAGTGGTCCCTGGACCACTGGTTGAAAACCACTGCTCTAGTGAGAACATAGAAATAGAATATGTTTGCAGCTGAGGGACATGGACATGAAACATGACCCCAAGTATAGGCTACATCAACTAAAAACACAATCCCCATTCCCCATACCTTCTCTTTAAATAGAACATTGTTGCCACCTAGTCTTAGATACATACAATGTATTATTAGCCTGTACATGCATATTACATGTATCACTCCCGAGCAGAGTTGGACATAATTTCTGTTTTAGTTTAGGCCTACTAAAGAGCTGGAGAATACTCATTCCTTTGTCAATGATAACTTCAAACACTATGTAGGGTCTGAATCATGCCTGGTATGATCTGTTGTTCTTGGATCTGGAAACCTCCTTTACAACTTGAGCAATTCTCCAGTGAACCTTTTTTAACCACCATAACCTTCACACAAATGACATTGTTCTGGATCCCATTCCCGTTCTATTCTATTCTCTTTCAGGGCGACTCCAAACTGATGAACTACATTCTTACCTTGTCTCTGCGTTCTCTGCATTATTCCACCAAAAAACATGTTGAAAATATGGGGGACCAATATTGAACCACTGGAAAGTAGTAAAAAGTGCTTTGGACAAAACCACAACTCCATTGGACCCTCAAAATGTCTACTAAAGCAACTAACTCCACCACCTCTCCTCATTGACTATATATAAAGTCACACCAACTTTGATGAGGCAGTATTGCTGTGTTTTCAAAATGAAGGTTCTTAATTTCCTGAAAAATGAACATTGGAGTTTCCTGACAGCAGAGATAGTCCATATAGATGACACCATCAGTGGCTGGCAACATGAAGTCTCAGATGCACATTGGGGGCCACACTGTTCCCATGTTGATCCACACTATTAGAATTATTTTGGCACCCTAGTTTTTGAGGGGTGCTATTCCCTCCGACATTTGGCTTTCATTACATCATCATGTGGCAGCCAAGTCTATGGACTTTTAACATTAATGGGTTTGAGAAACAAGTTAACTACAGTATAGGGGTGAATAGAATTGACACTGTGCCACATGTGGAATGATCAAAATGGTGAATGGGTAAAGAGGCCGCCTGGGAAACCGAAGGTCTCCAGTGCACCTAGTTCCAGGCTCTAGTCTATGAGCCCCAAGTGTCTGTGAGCAATTACTTCTACCCCACATTCTGTATCATGAAAATAAAAAGTACTCATTATGCAGAAGGTCCCGTTTCACAGGTTTTCAAATTTAAGTTTTTTAAAATGTCAGAGCTACAAGTGAGATTGAAGATCTGATCTGATCAGAGCTAATAACCAAAATCTACAAAGTAGCTATAACTAAAGTTTTCAAACAATTAAGATCATAATTTGTATCACTCCCTCAGTCCAAAAATGAATCAGTTCTGCATACTGCTGGATTTATTGAAACCAACGTTGAACTGATTACACAAATGCTTAGACTAACATGGCATAAAAATAAATTAAAGAACATACATACAAAACATTTGTCAAGTGACAGGCGTGCACCTATGTCTACCCGACACCAGACGGCCATATAAAGGGTTCCACATTAGCCAAAACGATGGCACTTCCGGCCCAACTTTGACATGCATTGAATAAGCATATATGAGCAATAACTGAAATTAAATACAAAACAAATTACAGCAGTTACAATTTGCCTCCGAGATGTAGTGGCTGTGGAGTAGAAGTAAAGTAGAAATAAATTGTGCCCAGTTAGTACAAATTAAATTAAATGTGCCTAGTTACATTCCACCACTGGCACCTGAATTGATCGCAATAGAATGTAATAACCCAACCCTAATAGTGTAAAACGTTATGAGGTTTCCTCCCAACAGCAACGATATGTAGACGAGCAAATCGGCTAACCAATCAGATATTCAGTTCAATGAAAGGATAAATTAGGTCGCATGTGCCTCAAATATAACAAATTTGTGGCAACAAACATTAAATGCCATTGCCAATGAAGGGAAAATTTACATCATATGTATTGTAGACTAGCAAATCAGCTAACCAATCACATCAATTCAGTTGTTCATGAGCTGATGTAATGATGTAATGATAAGAGCGACCCTCACTTCACACAGGTGTGATTTTTTTTAAATGATTTAGTTTAGGTACCCAATGAATAGACCCTTATGTGTCTGTGCCTCAGTGTACAGTGTGTACACACTCTTGAAGAAATTGACAGGATTTCCCATTAACCCATTTTGGACGGGAACCCCTTTTGGCGTTTTAAGAATTAGGTAAAAATAGCAGATCTGCTGCAATATGAGCTTGTAGATCTGCCATTTTTGAAAAATCGTGAAAATGTGGCACAAACACCAAATGGGGTTCCCGCAAAAAATGGGTTGAAATACAATCGAATTCTCTCATAGAAGTTAAAGTGCTTAAACTTTACACAAACTGTAATCCTCTCATGAAAGTACTAATAAAAGCATTCTGTATTATTCTATATGTCTAATGTATGAAATAAAAATGTCTGTCCTGATTCCACACCAGATCGTGGAATCCTCGTCCCCAGCGATGGTCATGTCGTCATGGACATCTCCAAACACGGTGGGCTGGATGGCCACGCCTCCTCCACACATCAGCTTGGCTCCCTCCTTCCCACTGCAGATGTAGCGAACTGCTCCTCATCCACCTGCACAGATGTTGTGGTTCATATACTGGCTCAATACATTTCAACATTGTCATGCCTCAAGTCAAATCATTCAGTGCATAATCAATACTAGTTCGACCTGACATTTAATTTAGAACAGTGATTCTCAACCTTTTAAATTTCCAGTTTGATGAGCATTCAGCCACGGACCCCCATTTTATACAACTTTTATTGATCAGTTCCCAATCCATCTCGACATTACTAATTTAGTGTGACAGTCTTCTCATTAATCCAATAGCACCCGATTCTACAAATCTCTTCTAAATCAGTAGTTCTCAAATTGATATGCATTTGGCCGCAGACCACAAATCAAGATTTGTCAAAAATGTTCACAAATTGCAGATATGAGCTTGTACATCTGCCGATATCCAAAATTACACTTTTAACCCATTTTGGGCGGGAACCCCTTTTGGTGTTAGCATTATGTTATGATTTAGCTATTTAGATGGGTGGCGCGCTACGAGCTTGTAGGTCTGCTATTTTTTTAAACAGTCAGGATTTAAGACATTTTTAGAATCTGATCTCAGGTCAAAATGCGTTAAAGAACCACCATTCTTCTGTGTGTTAGAATCTGATCTCACGTCAGAATAGGTTAACAGTGCCGCAGTTGTGATTTACCTGGGGTCCTTGCTCAGTGTGTTGTAGAGATCTCCCAACGCCACCACACCTCCTAGCATGCTCCACGGTGGTGTCTCGGATACCCTTGTGGTGATTTCTGTAACACAGGTTTGTTCTATCTACGGATTGTCCTTAGTTGATCCCTTACCGTTTGAGCTGTCCGGCATGTAAATGCCATAACCTGCTCTCTGGGTAAGAAATACATAAGCTCCTCCGCCACGTCAAGGCGTCAATCCATGGGAGGAGACCCAATTTAGTCATCGCCAATTCCCAATTGCCCCAAGTGTCCTCGAGTCCCTGTGGCTGGCACCACCACCCCCACAGCTGGGGAGGTATAAACTACTGTGTGCATCCCCCCATACACACTTGCAAGTAGCTTCTGCAGTGCAGCAAAAGGGACGGTCACTTGATCCATCGCCAGATTAAGTTCCCCACCCGTAAACACGGCCAATTGTGTTTGATGGAGCGCCAGGCCAAGTTGGAGGCACTGCAGTTAATGCTGCAGTGGTGGGCGAGTACTTTACCTCTTACCACACCCAGACGCCCCATAGACAGACGTTTCTAAACGCTCAGGCGCAAGATGCAACCTAGAGCCTGGCTCCGCAAGACGCCAAGGCCAGTGACCATCACAGGGTTGAAGGGCACCTCAAGCCAGCCCACCAGACGCGAGGCCAACTGACTGGTGACGACTCCGTCAGTAGAAACCTGTGGACAAACTAGACATAGTTAGTGCAGAAAACAGACAGGCAAACATACAGACATAACTTTTTTTGTTGATGCAATACTGCTCCATTCTGCTGCTCTGTGGAGAGAGAGGGGGTTTTATTTATTAGTTTTTTTTAAGACCGTGTCAAGTTTCTCTGTGAGGCCTAGCACGTGGAGGAACATGGAATGCCTCCAAGATCCACTTCCTGTTGAAAAGGCACAAAACCAACCTGTACCAGAGGTCCTTAAGAGCTGCTTGTCGTCTAGGAAAGGTCACTTACCTGGTCGATCCTCTCATGAAGTACTACTAAAAGCATTCCGTATTAATCCACACAATTCTATAAGTGTAAGGTATGAAATGAAAATGTCTGGCCCTCAACTTAGCTGCATGTCCAGAGATAGACGGCTCCTTGATCAACTTGATGCACCCCCGTAGGAAAGGAAAGACCCTGTGCATGCAGCTGCTACAATGACCAGCGCACCCCAGGTCTGTCTGAGTTACAGTCTTAGACCCGTCTTGCTTCGAGGAGGGCCTCTGTCGATGCGACCAATACCATCGACATCGGTCTTCCCCTCTTCAGTTACTTCTACCCCGTCACTAAAGACTATACGCCTCCTTACAGTTTCAGGGAAGCTACAGAACACGGACAGCTGCATCTGTCCGTCTGACCTATAGACAGTCACTCTCCACTGCCTTTGGACTGGCCTTCCACCCAACTCCCATGTGGCGGAGACGCCAGAGATGACTCTGGCCAGCTGCTGACCGTTCACCTCCACGAGGTCATAACGGCTGCCACAGCGGGCGTTCCAACACCTGAAGGGGGGCGTTAGGGTGTCAGGGTGGGACGGAGTCACCAGGGAACCAGAGAACTCCTGGAAGAGAACGTTGCTCTGGGTAGTCACCACGGCTTTTGGTGGCGTGGGAGGGCGGACTAGCACCCACGTCTTAGTACTGGGGACATAGCGCTTACAGAGACACCGGGTGACTTTACGGATAAAAGCTGGTCTCCACTGCTTTCTACGACGGTCATACCAAGGAAGCACTGGCCTCCACTCATTAGTACGCTGGTCAAAGTAGCATGCACAGGGTCTCTCCTCAACAACGGGTGTGACATCCTTCGGAGGTCTGAGAAGCTGCTTCTCAACTACTACTAGTGAGGAAACGTCACTTACCTTGTCGAACTGGCGGTACAGTTCAGGGACACACTCTGTGATGGTGGCCAAGTCGTCAGCTGTCAGGGCACGATTCACCAGGTTGTCCACGCGGACGTCTACCTGCCTTCTGAAACGAGCCCTGAACTTACCTGCACGTCCAGAGACAGCCGGCTCGTTGATCAACCTGATGCGATACTGCTCCATTCTGTGGAGAGAGAGAGAGAGGGAGAGAGAGAGAGAGAGAGGTGCTGCTCTGCCTGTGGAGAGGGAGAGAGAGAGGTGCTGCTGTGCCTGTGGGGGGAGAGTACTGAGACAGAGTACTGAGAGAGAGAGCTGAGAGTTGTATAAGGCTGATACCTGTGAAAGAGAAATGTAAAAAGAAAAGTGAAAGAGAAATGTAAAAAAAAAAGAAGAGAGAAACAGATCTAACAATGAGTATTATTTATGCTACAAGTGGTTAGCTTAGGTCTGTGACTGCAGCTATGTTAGTTTGATTCAAAATGTAATGGCCGAGCCACAATTTGAGTTAACTTTTAAATGTAGGCCACCTAACTAACTTAAGTTTTAAACCCAGTACAACGGTAATAATTAAGACGGTAACCTGACGGTGCAAAAAAACAATTGCCCTCTGTGATAGTAGTTGTGGCCTAGCTAGGCTACAACGGATACAGACAGCCTAAATCCTTTCAAACGTTTATGAAAATCACAGACGTTATCGAGGCAACGATGATACCAAAACCCAAATGCTTACAAATGTATTTGAAAAACTAAACTACAGACGTTGACGATACCGACACAACTACAGTCAGACGTTATCGATGCAAGGAGATACCGACAGCCCAAATGCTTACAAATGTATTTGAAAAACACAACTACAGTCGACGCAACGATACCGACAGGCGGCAACGGCCGGCCCTTACCCCAAGCCCAACGTAGTAATTCGAAAATAAAACTCACTGTGTTGAAGAAGGAAAGCAAGAAAATTAGCACTGGTGCAAAATAAACACTGGTTTCGTGGTTGTCGTGTGTGTAATGGTAGTCCGTTGGTGATGTATATCTGATGAGCAGGTAGTTTCAGATTGCTGTTAAGCAAGTGGAAAATGCGACTGGTTCTGTGAAAGTCTCAGTGCATCTGCCTGAAAGCCGGTGCGAGCTACGCTACGCTCAGCTGTGGCCCACCCCTCGTCGTTGATTTGTCGGCTCGGCTGACTCAGGCTGACGTGGCCTATCGCTGGTCGCTGATTGGTTCGGCTGTGGGCTGTCGCTGGTCGTTGATTGGTTGGTTTAAATGTCAGTTTGAAAGTACGATTGCTGGATTATTTTTGATCGCAATGAAATTATGTATTTCCATCAGCCGTGTGTGTGTGTGTGTGTGTGTGTGTGTGTGTGTGTGTGTGTGTGTGTGTGTGTGTGTGTGTGTGTGTGTGTGTGTGTGTGTGTGTGTGTGTGTGTGTGTGTGTGTGTGTGTGTGTGTGTGTGTGTGTGTGTGTGTGTGTGTGTGTGTGTGTGTGTTGTGTGTGACATGGCTGGCAGCTAGTGTTACGGTGAAATTGGTGACCTGACGAAATATGTGATCATCTTGTGGACTTCTTGTCTTTGACACAAAAATACCGCTAGGTTATACTGCTATAAGTGGCAAGTGCTAATAAACAAACAGCAATGATTTACGTATGGAATGGACACTGACGTTATATGATGTGTTATATGACCTATTTCAGCAGGTCACCAATTTCACGGTAACATCGCCATGCTGGAATGAACGAGACTCGGCAGAGATTTTGGGTATTGTAATTCAGCGTTTACATGACATCACGGTGTCAGATCACGTTCAAGACATTTAGCAACCGTTCTGTAACTTCTGTAGCTACTGTCATGTCGACCAGACGACCACTGTTACTGATTTACATAATGAACCGAATACCCCATTAGTTATGTAAATGTGGCCCACATGACAGCACTAGCACTCTATTGATACTAGTAAACTAATCTGTTCAATACACAGTAACACCCCCTGTTGTGTATTGAATAGATTGAACAATGAATAGAGTAGTTAACCTTTCGACTTTTGTGTCGAAGACTAAAGTTCAAGGCCTTCTGTCTTGAACTTGACCATAGGAAACCTGAGGTGGTTCAGGGGAGTTCCTGCAAAATGTGTTTAGCATGTACTTTAACCACGCCTGCAGAAGTGGCACTAAAACCATACGAGTTGCGATTTTTACGAGGAGGGTACCGAGATAAGAAGAGAAAGGACACTGCTGTATAGGCTATTCATTTACAATTATTATTTAATTGTATTTTATTATCATTGTTTCATTGTCTTTGCATTGTTTAAATTAAGCTGTTCTTTTTGTATAATTGCTACTACTATCATGTTATTTTGTAATACTAAATATTATAAATACTAGGCCTACTAGAAACTCAATTGACAATTTAACATGTTCATATGCATTTGATACTATCCAAGGTGAAAGTAAATAAGGTTTATGCCAGTATATCAGCACTCGAATGTAAAAGTCATTATATACTGCCCTCATGTGGCCATTCTCGGGTCTTCAAATGATGCTCCTTTGTATTCTGGCAGTGTAAATAACTTAGGGGTATATTTGGGTGCTGTATTGCAATCATTGTCTCCACCAGGCCGAAGGCTTGGGGAGAGAGTATGTTTTGCACTCCTTCTGTGTGTGTGTGTGTGTGTGTGTGTGTGTGTGTGTGTGTGTGTGTGTGTGTGTGTGTGTGTGTGTGTGTGTGTGTGTGTGTGTGTGTGTGTGTGTGTGTGTGTGTGTGTGTGTGTGTGTGTGTGTGTGTGTGTGTGTGTGTGTGTGTGTGTGTGTGTGTGTGTGTGTGTGTGTGTGTGTGTGTGTGTGTGTGTGTGTGTGTGTGTGTGTGTGTGTGTGTGTGTGTGTGTGTGTGTGTGTGTGTGTGTGTGTGTGTGTGTGCGCCTTAGGCTACTGTAGTGAAATAAATATTTAAATTTATTTCATTGCAATGTACTTTTCAACCCTGTTGAATAATAATTTATTAGATTTATATTTATATTATTAGCTATGTGCACTATGATTTCCACTGCCTTGACCTAAAGTGTCGACACAGACTAAACACTAAAGGACATTCCCAAAATCGGAGGTTACGTTGGAGCATCCAAGTTATAGAGGGGTGGTGTGGATTCTCTGGCTGTGCACATGGTGCTGAAATAACCAAGACGCTGCTGATGTAGCTTAATATAAAGCATGGATCCCATGGAAGGCTCTTCTGAAACTGATGGGCTTGCTTGCTTCATGTATGATGTAGCCTAAGTTGCCCAACACAAAATTGAAAATTTAGGAATGATATCTATTATAATGAGGATAGTCAATGTTCACACATAGTGGGCCCTACACTAGCTCTGATCCATAGCCCAAGGCATTAGACTCTAATGATTAGAGCTATGGATCAGAGCTAGCCCTACACCTGACCTATGGAAGGCAGGAATCCACCTACCTGTCTGCATATACATGCCACCTGTCTGACTAGTGACTGGTGACTGCATGGTCAAAGCAGGATTCCGAGAAGGATTAGAGTTAGGTAGTCAGGTAGATTCATATTACAGCTTCAAGCTGTGCACCACCAAATTGTCATGCAATAGACCGTGCTGGGTTATTTAATAATATCACAATAATCTTGCACAAACATGAGCTGACAGGAGAGGGATTTAAAAAACTCGTCACCCAACTTTAAATATTCTCTACAGCAACACTCAAGTTTTGTTTTTGCTCAAGTTTAAGGACTAGAAACAGACTTCCCTATGGTCTGACATGTGACAATGACATTACTGTAGTCTATATTAGATTAAAACTGTTTAAATTCCATTTTATATTTAAATTGTGTTTATAGCACTTCGATACCATCAAAACATGGCTATTTGAAATAGCCATGATCTTACAAGTGTTTGTTAAAGTTATCTTCCTCAGATCTTTGGCTCACTAAGTTATATAGATATATAGACAGTTAAAATAATTGAGTAACTAATATGTTGCACAGTTTAACAATATGGTACATAAGTAAGAAATTAGTCTTTAACAAGTTTATATAGTAATTTCATTCTCTCTTCCTTATATTTATAATATTTTCAATAACTTGAATTGATTTACAATAGGAGAAAAAGTAACTCCCGAAAGCCGCATTTATACTTTGTTGCAAAATATTTCCCTCACGATGACTGTTATTTTCAGTGAGCGACAGTATCCTACATTGAAGTATAAATTTGACAAGTGCAGTACTTGAGAATGAGAGCATAGGACGACATCCAATGTGTGGCACTGCGGCCTACAAATAAGCAGTCAGTCATCATCATTCCATCTCAGCTTAGGGGGCTGCCGTCTCGCTCACTCTTTACACTTGTAAGACAAAAACAATGGATGACAAACCTTTTATTTATTATCAAAGCAAGAACTTTCCACAGCCGAAAGACAGATTTTCTGATTTCCAGGCCTGTAGGTTATAGTCCTTGTTCTTTTATTTGTGAAACCGGTCAGAACTGCAATTCTTTTTGAGTGACTGAGGGTTTTGTCAGTGTCTTCATGTGCGCCCGCATACATGCCTGTGTGTGTACATAAACTGTCCTATTTCAATACATCCAAGTGCTCGTCATACACACACAAGAGGAAAGGAGGAGTATCCTTCCCAGAACACATCTTGAAAAATGATACAACACTAGATTACAATTGCCAGGCCCTGGCCCCATTACCAGACAAATTATTTTACAGTTTCAACAAAAAAATGCTTTACGTTTAGGTACAAAATAAAAAGGTATGAATAATATAATGCAATTGTCTTGTAAATTTTCTTTAAAAAAAGAAATGAGAAAGGCATGAAACCATACCCAAACAGAAAATAAAACGAGTATCGAGCACATTTGGTCTCAACCAAAAATTATATTCTTTGTGATTTAAATTTTATTTATGACGACATTTGCAAATCCATCTCTCACTTGGGTTTAGGAAACTGACATTCCCGCAGAGTGTTTAAAATTGAATCTTTAACCCAAAATGTTCTTTATTTTCTCCTTCTCTACAACTCAGAACTTTTTACATGTCAGTACAAAAAGTGTTCTCAACCTTAGAAAGAAGAAACAAAGCCCTCAAATGGGGCAAGAGTCTGGGGGAACCAGGAGGAGAGGGAGGATGTCCCTGCAGATGGTGGGCTCCATGGAAACAGTGTGTGTTTCAAGAAAGATCCCCATAGAAACGCAGCTTCAGCTGAATCGTTCCTCTTTCCTGCCTTCTTGTCTTGCTTAATTTAGCAAACATATATTATCATTATATCAATCGTATCCATTCCAGCTATTTTACAAATCAGGAACCACATTTTGTATTTAAATACCTTCATGTTTTTGGAAGGTTTATAAATCCTTATAAAACATGAAAACTAAATATTATTAGATTAATACAGTATTTAATTGTGTGTGAGATAGATCTAGCAAATACAAATATATAAATATACTTCATACTAAATTTAATATACTTCATCAGACATACAATTATACAAATATAAATTCTGACTTCTATGCAAAAAAAATCTTCATATACACCGTCACGGTTATAGAAAAAAGGAAAGACGTGTACAGTATGAATACACAGGACGAATATTATACAGGACCACAAATTATGGAAGTGCCACTGTGTAGTACTATTTGCAAAGTATACAAACGATCTATCAACCACACACACACGCACACACAAATCCACCGCCCCTTCAGTAGTACGGTGGTAAAAAAAAGTGAGCAGATCTACAAGCTCACAACTCGCCGCGACGCCTCGCGTCGTCCGCTTGTAGATCCGTTGTTTTTGGAACGCGCAGTTTTCCTCCGCCTCTCCGCCCTTGGAGGCGTTTCAGACCAGACATATCTCGGCTCGGGAGGTGGTGACGGTTGGAGAGAATGATGAACACCACCGCCATCTAAACACTGACAGCATCGACTCTCTAGCTGCAGATACGCACGCAGGTAAACAAAACAAACCTGGAATATAAATTATCCTTTTGTGGGATTTCCTCGGCTCTGTGTGATACGCGGGTTGGTGGTTAATTGTAGTGCTGCGTTGTGTGTCAGGCAGGCCTCGCTGGGTGTGTTTGTGTTGTTAGAAAGCTAACGCTAAACCCATTCTAAGCTAAATGTTAGCTGCCTTTTGAATGATGCAAACGCGATACCGTCTCTGATTTTCGTGCACTTGAACTTCTTAGCGTCGCCATTGTCCCCATTTCTGCCATCGTCTGTCACCAACCTGAGCTTGAAGATTTATTTTATTGTATTCTTATTAAATATTGAGGCGTTCTCTTGGGCAGTTGGGCGGATTGAACCTGCACACATCATGGGCCTGTGTTGCTAGCTGCGGCTAACGCTAGGTTAACTATAACTAGTGCGGGTTAACTAGCACGAAGTTGAGGCCAGTGTGCTCAGTTAGTGCTCATCTGATCAACTCACGTGATCGGAATAGGAATGTCATACTCTTGGCACAATTGGCCTACATAGTATAGAGGTTGAGATACACGCAGGTAAATATGAACGTTAACCTAGTTTAATATAGTGTAACTGTATGGCTGATGGAGTACATTACTGTTTGGATGTGCTTGCATAGTGTTGTGCGCATGTATTTGACACCTCTTCTAAAGTATAGTGGATTTTTAGTATTGCACATTTTAAATCTTTAATTGTGGGGGTTCATTTTGTATTTCTAATACAGCTGCAGGTGCAAGGCTATCCATTCCACGCCGTCTGTACAGAATACAGATTGTGACACATCAGCTGTCTTAGACAATCGGGTACATTTCTTAAGCAGGATCGTTGTTTTACAGACATTTGTATGTTTTGAAGGTCAAGCTAGGGTCTCGGGTTGAGATGCAAAATATAACCATGTGGCTCCCAGGCTGTAAAATGTGAAGCACTGAACACTGAAGCAAGTGTTTGACTCCTAATTGCAGACCCAAATTGTTGTCTGGATGTGACGTCGATGAGATTTTCTAAAGGCACAATTGTAGGGTTGGGGTGGGTGTGTGAGGTGTGTGTGAGAGAGAGTGCGACAGAGAGAAAGTGATGACAAAGTAAGACTATGACATCAAAGTTATGTAATTTGTTATGTTGGAATCTGGAATGTTGTAACTGTCCCAGAACGAGAGACAGTGGTTTCAGGTATAAACTTAAATTATAAAATATGGTTTTGGTTATGATCATACTTGGGTTAAAAAGGTTATTCAAAAGGTAAAAATGCACCCTAAGCAAGGGAGTCACATGATCAAAGTGTCACATCATTCACATGACGTCACCTATCAGTAAGGGTCAGAGGTTGAACTGAGTTCCTGGAGAGAAGTCGATGTTTTGGGAACGTCAGAGAGACAGACAATTATAGTTCATCTGCACATGGTTCAAAGGCGCACACGGTACATATATTCTTTATTATGTGTTCTTCTTTATTGTGGTGTGTTGTATATTTCTGTAAATGTGGAACTGCAGACTTTATTGACAAGTTGGACTCACATGTGTGGACTCTCTCTAACTAAGGACTCTGTTTCCTTGTGTATGGACTATGGACTCAAAAACCTGAACAAAATGTCTTTGTTTCTTTATTATAGTTTTCACGGTGTCTTGGTGACTATCAAGAGGAGTATCACCTTAAAATAAAACCAAATATGACATCTGTATGATGCGTGGACATTCCAATGAACCTGTACAGTTACAAATGTCATTACTGCTTTATGATTTACAATACATGCCGTTTATCCACATTTCATTTCAGCACCATGGACTTTAATAGAAATGGGGACAACGACTTTTGTTTTGTGCTGTTCCTAAGTTTAAAGACCCGCAACCAAAATCATGTTTTTGTAGGGTTAAAGACAATACATGCTCCTTCCGGAAAGTGGGGGTCAGGGTGATGATATCACTTCAAATTGACGACGTCATTCAGAACTTCTGATGGGTGGTCTCAGAACTTCTTCTCAGAAGAACTCCTGCACTGCCAGTAGTTCCCCTGACATTGTGTTCTTTGAAGCATAGCCATGAAAACACTGAAAACAAAAAAAATATCTGTTTCAGATGAGCAGCACACTGAAAACTGGTTTGACTTAGGGCAAAGCCTCATCATAGACATAGACATGTTTTCACTCAGTTAGTGCTCATCTGAAAACCAGATTTAGGTTGAATATACTTATGTATTAATGATTTAGAGATATGACAAGAAACGTTCAACTTCATGTGCAAGACAAGTGCATGCATTATGCACTGATTATTATTAAGCCTGCCCTGGATTTATTAAAATGTTCCATTAGTGAATATGCACTATTGAGTGAAGACTTAATTTTATGCGATCACCACAGCCCCGGGACCAGGGGTTGTATGTCAGTTTCCATATAAGTTGCTATATAGTTGGCAAATATGCTGCTTTTGTTTATCCTTCTTTCTTGGTGGCAGCTAAATATGGTAAAGATAGTCGGCTACTTTCTGGATAAAAGTTAGCTGTGATGAAAAGCACCAAGAGTGCTGTATGTTATTATGATGGTGAGCCTTGGAGTGGTTCTTAAGTTACAATGTAATGGCTTATGGCGGCGGCTCTCATCTAATTATTCTACTGTTGATGTCATCCCAGTTGTTAAGTTCCTGAGGGGAAGGCCGCCCCCAGATTGGCCACCATGGCGGACGACAGCGAGTGGATGAAGCTTTCTATCGACCAGAAATGTGAACACAAGGTGAGCGCGTCACTTTGGAGTATTTCCTATATAATACCAAAACATGTATAGAGTACAGTAGGTCTGATATAGTGTGCTTAACCTGTGTGAGCATGCAAATAGAATGGGAGTGGATATGTGGACTGTGAGAAGGTGTGACTAAACAGAGTTGTGTGACTGTCATGTCATGCTTCATTTTAAAGGTACTATACTGTGACTTCATGACAATGCAGCTTTACGTAAAACATACAGAACTATAAATGAATGTGGGACTGGGACTAAACATGAATGTGAACCTGGAGTCTGCCAGTGACACTCTGTGCTTGAACACTATGTGCATGCATGATTGGACGAGTGGGTTCAGCAGATGTCGGACTCCTAAATGTCTAATGGTTGTCTGACTACAGTGTACTTTTTAATAATGCAGTATAGCCATGTCTGACATTTAAAGATTTTAAAAGGTGAAACCCAACAACAACAAATTGCCTGCTGTCGAATCTCTTTGCCGTTGTCAAATCAGACGGGGGGGGGGGGGGGGAGGGGGGGTTTGAGATCCAGTATGACGTCTTTTGAGATGCAGCCAATTATGAATATAGGTCACATCGCTCTACCTTCCCAAGTACAAATTGGAAGAGCTAAGGGACTGGTCGTTATTTGTCAAAGCTTGATAACATATATATTGAGTGTTTGAGGGGGGCATGTTTTTTTTAAATTATCATACAACTTTAATTGTTGAATTTTGTGTTTAATTTATTTTTGTTTTTCATACATGTTTTACTCCCCTATCTACATTAAGTTTACCCTGTATGGCGAGTCTGGCGACCCCACTTGCAAGTTGGTATCTCATATTTGTGCGCATGCAAAAAGAACAGATCTATAAGCTAACGCGTCACTTGGCAACGTGTTGTTAGCTTGTAGATCTGTTGAGTTCTACCAGGAATGTATCCCCTAGCTGCCAGATTAATATTTAGATCTTTAGTTGAAAAAGTTAAAACTGCAATGGCATATTATGTTGACTATAATTGAACCAAATGAGCCCCCAACAGCCGGTGCTATTCGCCATTTCGCCTAAATACTTTCTGCTCCTACTGTTGGTGTGAATATAAATAATATGGTGGTTGGGGGTGGAGGGAATACATTTTCCCCCACTCTATGAGGAGGGGTCACAAGAAAGGAAGAAAAAAAACAAGAAATTATGACATATTTAAATGTCAGGTGAAACAAGCACTGTCTCCGTTGTCTTTTTTCCTGCTTTCCAGTTAGCTCATGACATTAGCCGGTGTTATCATCAGGCCCTACGCTCCGCGCTGTGGTGATTATATAAGTCTCTATGGTTGCAGAGTGTGGTCTGGGTGCAGACTTCTGCGTTGTTATGAAGTCATAAAGGATAGAGGGAGGACTGGAGCGACAGCCCCGCCCCCCGCTATTCATTTCAATGTTAGTTGCTCCGGTAGAACATTCTACTTCCGCATTTGTTCTATTTGGACACCAACATTTGGTGTGTGTCCCAAATAACGACCAGTCCCAACTTAAACGGTTTGTGTTTAATTTCTCCCTCTCACATTCCTTAAACAGGTCTGGAAAGCCCGCCTCAATGGATATGAAGAAGCCCTGAAGCTCTTTCAGAGGATTGATGATGAGAAAAGTCCCGAATGGGGGAAGTACTTGGGACTAATTAAGAAGTTTGTCACAGAATCTAATGCTGTGGCCCAACTCAAAGGTCTGGAAGCTGCTCTGGCATTCATAGAGCGTGCACATTCAGCTGGCAAGTAAGTAAATGGATGGTATTAATGGCATATAGCCTACGCTACAGTAATTACCTGATATTGTCTCCACCAGGCCGAAGGCATGGGGAGAGCAGGAGAGTATGTTTTGCACTGTGTGTCCGTCCGTGTACAGGACGGATCTTCGGCACCGTTGGCCCGGCTGATGCCAAACTGTGCACACACACTCCCTGGATGTCAATGATTAACCTCTGCCCCAAATTCCTCAGAACGGCCTGTTTTAGCGCCACCATAAGGCCGATTTTTGCTAAACACTTCATTACATTACTCGTGCATATGCAAATCGGTATACAGTGTATACACTATCTCTCTATTGTCATGTGATGAACATGTATCTGGTCCATTTCCCATATTCCATCCTGAGCTCGTTATTAATGCAGTGGTTGGCTTAGTCAGGCCTCATTCACACGTATCGAACACAAATCAAGCAAATGTTTGGTCGTTTCTTTTGGCCACCACAATGCTTTTCCAATGGGAGTCGTATATGGTTTGACCAAACATTTGAGTTTGTTTGGTGTTTGAAACGTGTGAATGAGGCCACAGAGAACGCACACATGACGGGTAGTGAAATAGACACGTTATCAATACAATTCTAATCATTAAAGTGTCCAGTATTTCACCTATAAAAAGCATACAGCAAGCGGCTTGCTTTCCATTGTGTTGTCATAGAATAACTGTATGAGAGGGTAATATTGATTACATTTCTTAAAGTTGACAATTATTGATGCAGAATTTGTTTATAGGCACGGATGCTTTTGGTTAATAAAAATTGCAACCGAAATCAATAAAATCCTGACGACACCCTTCCTTAACCCATTCTGACCGGGCACCCATTTTGGTGTCGGCATCATGTTATGCTTTAGCTATTGAAAAATAGCAGATCTACAAGCTCATATCGCGCCACCGAGTGGCGCGATACGAGCTTGTAGGTCTGCTATTTTTGAAAAATCGAAGAGCGACTGACTTTTTTAGAATCTGATCTCAGGTCAGAATGGGTTCATCAGGACCAGTGTGTGTCCGGCGGAAACCTCGTATGAATCTGATCTCAGGTCAGAATGGGTTAAGACTATTGTCTTGTGGATATAAAAGATAGTGTTACATCCCAGCTCCAATAAATGATAGATGACCATGACGTCTTGTCTTGTCTTTTCAGTAAAACTCCGTCTCTTCTTGCTCTTTCTCTCTTTCTGGTCTATCGGATGCGGTAGAGTTCTCCTCATGTACAGACAGAGTAACCTGATATTTGTCTAATGGTTATTTAAGAGGAGCAGCCAGGTACTACTGTATGCTGTTAATGGTCTATGTTTAAGAGTCTTATTGTGTCACATGTACAGTATGCGACAGGCAGGAATAAAGCGACTGCATTAATTCGATTTCTTTTAGACAATTAAAAGGATACCCTGATGTGGTATGCTGCTTGTATGAATTAATTGAAATTGGAACAATGCCATGATCAATGTAGATTTTTCCAGATATTATATTTTTGAGCATAAATGCAGTCAACCGTGCTCCATGTATCGGCAAATGCTCAAAGGCCCCGTTACATAAAGCATTGATCTTAATTACATTAAAAATGGAAGCGATTCTATAATGTACACAATCACAATCCTAGATTTTTTTTTACTAATAACATGCACAAATTTGTAATCTGATTAATGCGCTCAAAGTCGGGCCCAATAGGTTTTCCTGTTAGATCAGTCAACTTGATGCATTTTGCACAAGGCCCAGTTCGCACAAGGCCCAGTTATCTTGCAATTGTCTGGCTACTGCCTGTTAGAGCGTTCTTTTGTAATGTGGGACAATAATGCCTAATGTATACTCTGTCACACAATGAATGGTGTCACGTGCTGACAAGAACTGTGACACGTTAACTGTGACATGTTTCCTCCCCCCCCCCCCCCCCCCCCCCTGCATGTCCTGATGGAGTATTTAATTTAATGCTTTAAACAAATTGCTTGTTGGTGACTGAGATGATGTTATGTTATTTTGGATACACAAGTCAGTCACTTGACTCGTGTCTGTAATGTTAACTGAACAATGCGCAAGCTGACCAGCTAACAGTCATGCTCCTCTGAGATAAACAATAGCTGTTTATTTCAGCTTGCTGAAATCTCAGCATCGTAAGCCGCTTGCATTTTCATTAATGACAACAACCTATTACACTTATTAATGCAACATTGCTGTCACAAGTCTGTTCTCTCTGGGTTAGGGTTGTCGCCACCATTCTGAACCACCTTTTGCCAAGGGCTTGGATTTCCTTGCATCTGCGGTTTAGCTATGGACTCGATGAACCATCATGGCTTGCCAACTCTGGATGGTTTTCTTTGTTTATATCCACTGGCGGTTGCAGCAGTCCATGCCTCTGCCACCAGTGTTTAGTCATGCGTCATGTGCCACTTGTCTGTTATTAGTGGATTTGTCTTCCCTGTTGTTTAATCTGTTATGCCTTGGGTTGTAAAAGTAATTTAGGTTTCTTTCTTTTTTTTAATGGCTTTCTATATTATTTTAAACATGCAGTCTCAAATTATCGATACTGTTGACAATCCTAGGAGGGTATAGATATAGAACATTAGTTGCAACATTAGGTAATTAAAAATGGGATAACCAATCTTACCTACTGTATGTACTCTTTACAGTTGAGTTGACATCAGCAGTGGGCAGCAACAATATAGTTTTTGATAACGGGTATACCAACCACACGTGCACCCTTCAGCCTGCCATAGGAGACACACGCAGAGAAAGAGATTAGAACATCCATCTATAAATGCACCACGTCTCGGTGCGTCTGTAATGCACGTAACTCGAGAACCGGTGGGCCATGGATCTCCAACTTCCATCGTTACCGACTCTACGGCCGGGCACCGGTCTGGTATCCTATAACCATAATTCAACCATTTTCTGTTCATTCTTGACATTGAATTAACACAAAGCTACTGAATAATACAAGGATTATAAGTACAATTTAAACTTTCACCATAGGTCCCAATTTCAGCAAGTGCGGAACCGGACTCTCGTAGCATGGCAGGCTACCGCTATGGTACTATTACAGGTTTGGGACAAATGACAGGTCTGCTCTACGGTTTCATCTCTATGGGGACAACATTCCCTTCCAATTGTGACAAAACATTGGTTCAATGTTGAATTAATTATATTCTTGTTAACCTCGGGACAGCAAGTGAGATAATTGTCCCCCAAGGATTTAACAAAAGCAAATCCTAAGACCTGAGTTGGATGTTCATAGTACGGGTGCCCTATGCGATATTATACAGTATATGTTGTCAAATTGACACTGGTCTATCATGACGTTTTGATGTCTTTTCCATTGCAGGACGTCAGGAGAGGTGGTGTCGGGTGTGGTGAGTAAGGTGTTCAACCAACCCAAGCAGCGGGCTAAGGACCTGGGCATGGACATCTGCATGATGTACATAGAGATGGAGAAAGCGGAAGTGGTTCAAGATGAGCTGCTCAAAGGCTTGGAAAACAAGAACCCTAAGATAATTGTGGCCTGCATTGTGACACTGACAAAGGCTCTCAGGTTAGTCCAACGACTACTAATAATATGGTATAATCTGTCTGTCACTGTAACTGCTACATACTTTAGTATTATAACACTGTCTTCATTGGAAACCTCCCCATAGTTCTGATGCTGTGTATAGTCACAAATCGATAAATCATTGTCATGCTGATGCATGAGAGGTTTTAGTTGGCAACCATAATGCTTTTGTTTTAAATTTGGTTGCTGTAATAATCACTATCAACTGTTCTAAAAGCATTAATATCACTGATAAGGCTTAGCTACTGGCTTTTAAGACGACACCTGTAGCCGTGATATAATCATGGTACGGTATATAACACCCTTTTGTGTATTATAGTACCGGTATGTGTTATAGACTATTATTATGTTCTATTCTATGTAGTAGGGATGTCAGGGGTTAACCGGTTAACCGGTTAGCCGACCGTTAAGAAACATCCGGATATTTTTATCAGCTTTAACGGTTAATTTGCATAATAATAAATGCGTGTTCTGATCTTAAATCCCTTTATTTTAGATCGTTTTTAGTAATAGTACAACATAAACATTACAGAGACTGTAGTTGTCACTGTACAATACTTTAAAACAGTTGTCATGTTGCACACATGCCTAAAATTGCTATTTGCGCCGCCCAGCTTGTCGCACTCCAGGCTGCATGAACAGCGCTCAGGCTCTGTTTTCTGCCCCCTCAATGTCCCCGTTCTCTGTTGTACTTCAATGGCTAGTTGGCTACAAGTTACAACGGTAGCTTTGCGGTAGTCAAAATGTAAGCGAGTGACAGCGAGACGAGATGAACACATGTCGACCGTATCAATGCAGAGACCTACATTATTAAATCCATTATTGGCCATTTGGCCTGGAGGGAGAACGTTTACAGCCGCCGCTGCCGCTTCCTCCTCCTTCTCCTCCTATCCGTCTCCACACTGGCACGGCTTACGGCTATCAAAAGTTAGCTATCGATGTTTGAGGGTTTTCTCGTCAGCGAAAAGTCAACAAACGGAACACGGTGACATGCATGCTGATCTTCCTTAACCCATTCTGACCTGAGATCAGATTCATACGAGGTTTCCACTGGACACACGCTGGTCTGATGAACCCATTCTGACCTGAGATGAGATTCTAAAAATGTCAGTCGTTCTTCGATTTTTCTAAAATAGCAGACCTACAAGCTCGTAGCGCGCCACTCGGTGGCGCGATACGAGCTTGTAGATCTGCTATTTTTAAATAGCTAAAGCATAACATGATGCCGACACCAAAATGGGTGCCCGTTCAGAATGGGTTAATAATAAAAAAAGGCTTAGCCCATGCGTCCAGTGGCTTTATAGGTATAGGTTGCTCGGATCTGGACTGGATTTATTTATGTTTTGTTGGACTAGAACCGGCGGACCTCTGTACTGTAGACGCGCAGATGCATGCATCATGCAGATGCGATGCGTTGTTTATTGATGATTAAGCCAGAAGCCTACAACAATTTATTTATATTGTTAAATGTTGCTTTTTTGTTTGTCTTTTATAAAAGGAGCATAAATAAATGTATGCCATTCGTCTACCAACTTTAATTATGTAGCCTGCTATACATGCATATTACATTTGGGGTAGCCTATTAAAAAAAGAAAAAAATCAACCACTATCCGTTAATGAACCGGTTAATCCTAACGGGTAACCGGTTGGGAAACTATCCGTTACTGACATCCCTACTATGTAGTGTATATACTCAAAGTAGGAATTACCATAATATTATCTTATACTAGTCCATACCCGTTCGGGGATATGACATACCCAATCCCTACCTCTCTCGGCTCCCTCTCTCTCTCTCCCCCTTCTCTATCTCTCCATCTCTCTCTCCCCCTACTGTCTCCCCCCCCCCCTCTATCTGCCACTTATATACAGTATAATGGGTGTCTCCTGTGGCACACCCGTTATGCAATGCTCTGCCAATCACGGCGCTGATTTTTACAAAACTTATCATTAATACTTTCCCCGCAGAAAAACGTAACCTACGTTAATCATTAGTCTCTGCAAACGCCAATAAATGTAAGTTACGTATATTCAGTTGTATAAATGTTTTAATACGATCTACTCTAAATGCTACTCTCATTAGCTGTTTTGAAAAGTCGTGAAAATATTTATTTCAAAAAACTGGATTTTTTGTAACAGCTATTATCTTACACTGGACTGCGCCATCTTGATTTGCGTGTGCACCCGCACGTGTGTGCGCACGCGTTCAGTCACTTTTATCCAAATCCCCGTCCCAGGTGGCATTTCTAGTCAAAACGAGGCTTATGGCCCAGGCCGTGGCGTAACGGTCTGGGCACCTGACTGGTAATCCAGTCGCAGTGTGCCGCGGGTTCGACTCCCGAGCCCGACACGGCCTTTACTGCATGTCATCCCTTCCTGTCTTCCTGTCAGCCTACTGTCTGTCCCTTCAAAAATCAATAAAAGGCGTAAGCCGCAAAAAAAAAAAAAAAAAAAAAACGAGGCTTATTGCACAGAGCATAGCAGTCGCTGTAACGGCGCCGGCCTGTACTTCTCATCGTCCAGCGAGAGATCAACATCCGGTCGACACAACACACACCCAACATGACCCAACATCCGGTCGCAGTGTTTTGGATCTTCAAAATAAGGGTTGAACGGGGGGGATATCCTGGCATATAGTAATCATTCTTTAATTAATCCTGGCGGCCAAACGGTGAAGATGAACATGGTATTAAACCTGGCTGTCTGTACTCTGTACACACCTCCACTCTGGAGTATTGTAAATGACTTACCACCTGTGATGGTTGTCTTCCCTCCAGTGAGTTTGGATCCAAGATAGTGACGCTGAAGCCAGTGGTGAAGGTCTTGCCCAAACAGTTTGAATCCAGAGAGAAGGCAGTGAGAGACGAAGCCAAGCTGCTGGCCGTGGAGGTTTACAAGTGGATCAGAGATGCACTGAGACCTGCACTGGCGGGCATCAACTCTGTTCAGGTTGGAGACGCACTTGCACTTTATATATTTGAGATAAAATGTGTTATTGGTCTAGTTAACTTAACATTTATTTTCTGTCCCCCTAGTTGAAGGATTTGGAAGAAGAATGGGCGAAGTTGCCTCCCTCCGCTCCAAAACAGTCGAGATTCCTCCGCTCTCAGCAAGACATGAAGGCCAAATTTGAACAGCAACAAGTCCAAGGAGGAGATGAGTGTGATGATGGTAGGTTTAACAAGAAAGAAACAATAAAATAAAATGAAATAGTTATTTGTTCAAATATCATACTCCAGGGGATGAGGATGGTGTTGTGATTAGCCAGCTAAACTACAGTATCACTTCAGTTTATGGCCAAAGGTTTCAGGCCATCTGGCCCATTAGCTGATTACAAGACTTGTCAGTCTGATGTCACAGTTCTCCTCCCCACTCTCTCCTCTGCTCTCTCCTCTCCTATACCAGATGAGGACGATGAGGAAGCAGCAGTGGTGGTGGACGCCTACGATCTGCTGGAGCCAGTAGAAATCCTCTCCAAGCTCCCCAAAGACTTCTACGATAAAATAGTATGGTTATCCAGCTGTTTGAAATGAACTTATCTATATTGAATATCGGTACGATATAGGATGAATAAAGGACTATGCGGTCATGTTTAGCATACTTACTGTGACTTGTGGGAATTGCATACTTGGCATTGCTGCTGTCCATATCCCAATGCATAATGTGGTTTGTTTGATATTCGAGGACACCATTCAATTTTGTTAATTTCAGTACGGCATGAAACTATGCACAAGATGGGGATTCCCCCCTGAGTCCCGGCCGACACAGCACATATCATTGCACAGTTATAGTCAATATTTCATTTTAATGCAACGATTGATTTGAA
Source organism: Protomyctophum parallelum (assembly GCF_964188405.1). NCBI lineage: Eukaryota > Metazoa > Chordata > Actinopteri > Myctophiformes > Myctophidae > Protomyctophum > Protomyctophum parallelum. Next base: position 4,237,329 of record NC_139700.1, on the reverse strand, counting down.
GAATCTATCTGAAAAATGGGCTCTGGAGAAACAATTGATTGTCCATAACCTAACATGCAATGACACATAGCTAACATTGACATAATTATTCAGGTAGGTTCAGATATGTTTAATAGAGTTTTGAGTGTGATCTCAGTCTTGTCTTTGTCTCTACAGGAAGCTAAGAAATGGCAGGAGAGGAAGGAAGCCCTCGAAGCTGTGGAAATTCTAACCAAGAATCCTAAACTGGAGAATGGAGAATATGGAGACCTGGTCAGAGCACTGAAGAAGGTACTGATCTGTTTTACAACAATTGATGCATAAATATCGGCATGCTCTTTAAATCTCCCCAATAGAGCATTTGATGGCTGGCTCGAAAAGTTAAACTCTCCCTGTGTAAAGGTATCGATCTGTGGAGTGAAATGTAACTGCATCATAGTGCAAATGAAGCAGACTGCTGAATTGCTGAAACTTAACTTACTGCACTGAGACTTTCCTCCACAACTAACTGGTTGACCTTGTGTGCTAGGTGGTTGGCAAAGATGCCAATGTGATGCTTGTGACGCTGGCAGCCAAGTGTGTGGCAGCGCTGGCTTCAGGGCTCAGGAAGAAGTTTGGAACATATGCAGGACTTGTAAGTCAAATTGACATAGCTGCTAAATATTGTTTATTTAGCTTCTTGAGGGAAACATGAAATATGCTAGTAATGATGCTAGTTTTCAAACTATAACCCACCATTGTCAAGTAGCTCTGCTCTTTAGAATTCCTGTATTGAAAATGCAATAACTCTGGCAGCTATTGTCAATAGTACAGAGCCACACAAGACATTGCGCTGTTCATTCTCTTTCTTATCATCCAGAATTAGATTTTTTTTAAATAAACAAAAGAAGCAGGTCGTGGCATGGGTATCTCTGTGGCATAAAAAATTAGCAGATTATGATGTGTACCCAACTACCCAACAACAATTGCTTCAAACTAACTCTTATTTATGTTCTCAGATTGTGCCGACAATTCTTGAGAAGTTCAAGGAGAAGAAACCCCTGGTGGTGCAGGCCCTGCAAGAGGCCATTGACGCAGTCTTCCTTACTGTAAGCATAAACACATGGTTCTCTGTGTGCTTTCAGGGCCCTGACCATCCACAATCTGACACAGGGAGTCTTTGCCACGATCGATCCCTCCAGATCATCTCCTCTAGAAACTGAAGTCGATACTGTTAAGTGGCATGGGTGGATTAATGGATGCATGGACTAATGGTTGTTGTTGCTCTCATCTTCCAGACCAATCTCCAGAACATCTCTGAGGACGTCCTGGGAGTTATGGACAACAAGAACCCTTCCATTAAGCAGCAGGCCTCTCTCTTCCTGGCCAGAGCTTTTCGACACTGCACGCAGGCCACGCTGCCCAAGAGCATTCTCAAACCTTTCTGTGCTGCCTTTCTCAAGGTACACGAGACTGTAGTAGATTAGAAGAGCGTTCTCAAACCTTTCTGTGCTGCCTTTCTCAAGGTACACGAGACGGTAGTAGATTAGAGCAAAGCCATCTGCACAAACAAATGGCTCCCATTAAGAGGATTTTATTTAATGCAATGATGTGACCTTTCGATCAACGAGCTATTCCTCAGACTTCCCCTCCAAACTATCATGGACATCCCACTGGAGAGTCAAATTAACTGAAAATCATTTAAAAGTCAAAATCAGTGGTTCCCAAACTTTCTAGTCCGCGACCCAAAAGACAAACATTCAAGAGAAACATTCGTTTTCTAATTTATGGAATTTCTCAGATTTTCTTTCTATTAAATTCCTGGAAAAAAAAATCATTGAATTGTTTTAATTCATGAAAATCTTTGCTTTTTTGGGAATGTTTTTTTTTAAATGTATTTGAAATAATATTAAAGGTATATTCAGTGATTTCACTTAATTCAAATATCACTTATTTTTTTGTTTTGTTGTGATAATCCTCCCTACTATAGAGTGTGCTGGCCATAGAAGGAGTTCCTCCCTGTCCCCAGTTAACCCCTGGGTTAAACCTTAGGTTTCGTTTTTGACTCTATCCTGATTGGACGAAAGGCTGGGTCCCACAGCCAAAAAACGAAACCTAAGGTTTTTTGAGTGAAATCACTGAATATACCTTTAATAATGAAAACCAAAATGTAGGGAACCAAAAATAAAGCGACCTATAAATGGGTCCCAAGTCGCCCCAGTGTTTGGGAACCACTGGTCTCTAAATCATAGATAATGCTTTCTTGGCTTTCCTTTTCCCATTTTCCTCCCCTCTGAATGTCTCCTTTTTTCACCTGCTTCAGCAAGTGAATGACTCTGCTCCAGAGGTCCGGGACGCTGCCTTTGACGCTCTGGGCACGGCCATGAAAGTGGTGGGCGAGAAGGCCGTTAACCCTTTCCTCAGCGACCTGGATAAGCTCAAGCTGGATAAGGTGAGGTTTATAGGGGTTTTATTCGTTTATAAAGTTGGATGTTAGGAGGAGTGAAAGATGGAATTTTGTCTGATTTTGATAAACCAATGACATGACGATGGAGGGAGGAGAGGAAACTCAACTCTGAGCCGTTTATCTTAATCTAACGGTCTCTTTGTTTCCATGGTAACAGATCAAGGAGTCTGCTGATAAAGTGGAGCTTCCAGGACAGAAGAAGTCTGGAGGAGGAGGAGAGAAGAAGGCTGCCGCCAAGGCCCCGCCCCCGGCAGAAGCTCCGCCCAAAGCCTCCGGTCCTCCCAGGAAGGTCCCCGCCGCCGCCGCTGCTCCCAAGGTGAGACCCGGAGACCGTTTTCACACGGCCGAAATGAAGTGGTTCATGGATGTTTTAAGAGTTTAAAAGTACAATATTTGGAACCGAGATGTAGTGGAGTAGAAGTAAATTCAGTAAAGTAAAAGTACCTCCAACACTGATTCAATCCGTGTGTGTGCGTGTGCGTGTGTACGACTATCTGCAGGCATCGGGCGGTCCACCTAAGAAAGGCAAAGCAGCTGCTGCCCCTAGTGGGAAAGGCAAGAAACAGGCATGTGAGACCAAAGAGGTGGCCGAGGCGGACCTGGCGGTGAGTGTGCAAGGCATGCTGGGGTTTCCCCCTAAACTAGCTGGACCACAAACGTTCCGTGCACAAAGGGGCATGCAAGATATTTGTATTCCTGCCAGCTGAGTCGTTGTGTCCGTTCGTGCTTTCAGCCGGAGCTGTGTGAGGAGAAGGCGGCGGCCGTCCTCCCTGCGGTCTGTCTACAGCAGCTGGACTCTAGCAACTGGAAGGAGAGACTGGCCAGCATGGAGGAGTTCCAGAGGGTAATGTAGTCCTTGTTTCACTGCCTCACGTCAGATTACATCAGTGCTTCTCAGACTTTTTGCCATGTCAAGGACAAGAAGACTCACCCCGGTGCGTGCCTGTTTTTCCTCCCGGAATTTTCCCCAGTGAGGGGGATAACTTTGTAATATGCTATTGGCTGTTTGTATTCTTTTTGGAAAAATATAAAAAGATACTCCTGTGGAAAGGCTATATTATATTACTTATATTGACCCTATAAACAATTTAGTATTATTTAGTGTATGTAAGGTTTTGCCCCCTCAAATGGTACCTCGTCAGATAATCTCCACATATCCTACAACAACTTCTGTGAACAGACTTCACTGTAGTAGCTTTTCATAAATTATATTTGTACTTGGGCTGTTCTGCTGTCATGAAAGTTTATAGTTAGAGAAATTCAAAATCCAGCCGTCTGCTGTCCAGCCTCCCCCACCCCTCACTGGGGAAAATTCTGGGAGGAAAACAGGTCTTCTTGTATTCAAATTGACACTTATCAGCCTGTTGACCCCCCATTTGAAAAGGTATGCCAGGGGGACCCCCATAAGAGAAGATCTTTGCGGCTCTAGCGGTGATTCTCAACCATTTTTATTTAATTTAATTTTCATTTCCCATTTAATGACATTTCTATCACTGGGACCCCGACTTATATTAATAAATCAATGTTCTGAGAGTGTACAAATTTGTACACATTCTGAGTTCGATACGCATACGGGTTCATAACTATCTATGATTTAGCTGGGGACCCCCTGGAACTCCCTCAAGGACCCAGTTCCCGGACCCCACTTTGAGAACCACTGGATTACATCACATTGTAGAACTACAGTGATAAGGGTTTACTGCTGCAGTGCCGTCTGACACGTTTCAGAAAGATGGTTATTGTTGATCTATGAGAAGAAAGAATCTATGCTGCATTTGAATCCTATCAATGTTGATGTGTGTTTTTGTTGTGTGGTGTAGGCGGTGGAGACTATGGATAAAGCTGACATGCCCTGCCAGGCTTTAGTCAAAATGCTGGCTAAGAAGCCAGGCTGGAAGGAGACCAACTTCCAGGTAACTGACAACTGTCACTATGGCAACACACACTCCCTCACTTTTGCAGTCGCCATGGTAACGCATGCGACAACACCAGATGGCATTCTGGGTTTCAAAATGACATGGTCTTCTGCTGGTTAGTTTTCACCTTGGCTGGTATGTACAGTAGGTGGAGCCATTATTCAGGAGCCCGTTATAGGACAATAATTTCCCTGGCGAACAAAGAGAACCTTTTGTGCTTTATTTGTTTGCACTGTAGATATTAGACTTTTCCCCCACGTGGACATGCATTCAAAGAAGCATGTGCCAGATAAGATGTATGTAACCTAGTTTCCATGCTGCTATGTCTCTGCTAAAAGAGAAGTAGTCCTTTTATTACACCAAACAAAAGGGAGAGCAGCAATATTGTTGGAGACAGTGTGGGTGTTCGAGTGCCGATCACTCCCATATATTTTGGTCGTGTGAGAAGATGCAGACATTTTGAAAATGATGGGATATAACCTCATTCGTCACCCCTGTAGTCTATATCTTGGACTAGGGCAGAATAAGACAGGCTGTTCAGAATATTGTCAATAGCGGCTAAAAAAGAAAGAAAATGGATCCTCCTAGAGAGGAACACTGGATGGAAATGATTGAATTCAAGAAATATATCTCATGGAAAAAAGGACCAACAAGGCAGAGCTATTTGAAAAACGTTGTGAAAAATGGCATTTGTACAAGAGTAAATAGTGTTTATCTATTATTAATAATAATAAAAAAAGTGCAATTTTGGAGATACAAGGTTTGCAGGACGTTTGATGGTGATGACCTGTTCTGTCTTCGTGCAGGTGATGCAGATGAAACTCCATATTGTGGGCCTAATAGCCCAGAGAGGGAAATTCTCCAAGACCTCTGCCTTCGTGGTGTTGGACGGACTGGTGGACAAGGTGGGAGACGTCAAATGTGGAGGAAATGCCAAGATAGGCCTGACCGCCATAGGAGAGGCCTGCTCCCTGCCATGGACTGCTGAACAGGTTGGACTGCATGTCTATGGAGTACCAAAGTCCAAAAAGTCTAACATCAGTTCAAAGCCATGTCCTCATGAAGACATTTTGTCAATAATATAAGAACAGTGTAAAAAAGAATCCAGGCGTTTTACCCATATGATTACCAAACAGGAACTGATGCCAGAATAAAATTCATATAGCCAAAGAATGGCTAGACAGGTTGCCTGGGAGACCGATCCAACCGGAACTAAACCGGAAGGGAAAAGTCTGCCTCCGTTCGCCTCAATGTAATTAGATTTACAAAAATGCATTTCTTGGATGGATACAATCACGCTTCACTTTATACGTAGTTCATTTACTTCCGGTTCATGTTTTGGGAACTGTGGGCCTTCAAAATAAGGGTTTCACTGAAAGAATTATTATAGATCACCTTCGGGCTTTAAAAGAATTGGACTCACTTGATTTCTGAATTGGTGTTCCCATACCTATAAAGTACATTTTGTCTCCCTATAAAAAAGGATGTATGTATGATTTCTTTCAGGTGGTGTCGATGGTCTTTGCCCAGAAGAACCCTAAGAACCAAGCCGAAGCACTCAACTGGCTGGCTGAGGCCGTGAAGGAGTTCGGCTTTGCTGGGTAAAATGGCGCTTGTAACAGGCTTCTAAATCCTTATAGTTTTCTGAAAAACCTATGTTTCTATGTCAGTTGTGCTCAACCTTTTTCAAGTCAAAGAACCCCCATAATTATCTATATTGGGCCACGGACCCCCATCTCAAAATATGTAGTTCCGGGGACCCCCCAGAAGCCAATATTTTAGTTAAAAATGTTTGCTCTGAAATATATATTCAAAGATTTGCGCCACATTTTCACGACTTTTCAAAAAATAGCTAAATTATAACGTAATGTTTAAAACACCAAAAGGGGTTCCCGCCCCAAAATGGGTTAATCCTGGCATCCCCTCTTTTGGGCATGTCATTATGGACACAAGTTCTCAAAGAAATATGAGAATGTACATAAATATAGTCTACACATTCTCCTCATCTAAATCTATTGACAGTATCTCATCTCTCCTCTCCAGCATCAATGTCAAAGCGTTCATCAACAACATGAAGACGGCTCTGGGAGCTACCAACCCCGCTGTGCGGACAGGAGCCATCACCCTCCTTGGGGTCATGTACCTTTACATGGGAGCTCCACTGAGAATGTTCTTTGAAGACGAGAAGCCTGCACTGCTGGCTCAAATAGACACAGAGTTTGAGAAGGTCTGTACTTGCCGGTAGATTTCTTCGTGTTGAGCTGAAGAGGTGTATAGACGCAAGTCTTGGAATGTTATGGCCGTTTTTTAGCCTGCGGCTTTTCGTGCAAAACGAATGCTTGCAATGCATTCAGAATCGTGAAAAACTAGTTTTGTTTGTGACCCCTCACATGCTTCTTAAAGTGTGTACATTTTGCCTGCGTATAGATTATTAACGGTAGCCCAACTTTCAGCAGCTGTCACAGATTCCCCTAGGGAAACTGAACTTCTTTACTAGACACCTTTACAAACACATTGGTGAAGGAATCTATTCTCAGATTGGACATTTTCCTGTTGATATTCACAGATGAAAGGTCAGACTCCCCCAGCCCCGATCAGAGGCACCAAGAAGGGAGGAGGAGGAGGAGGAGTGGAGGAGGAGGATGATGAGGAAGGGGAGGAAGGAGAGGACGACGGAGGAGGAGGAGGAGGAGGAGTGAAGGATATCATGGATCTCCTGCCAAGAACAGACATCAGGTAGCTAATATCCATTCAGCATGTTCCATCTACACCTCTGTATTCACAATGGATAGTAATGAAACGGAGGCTGGGTACATCATGCTGTAATTGCTCATTAACCGCTTAACCCATTCTGACCTGAGATCAGATTCATACGAGGTTTCCGCCGGACACACACTGGTCTGATGAACCCATTCTGAACTGAGATCAGATTCTAAAAATGTCAGTCGCTCTTCGATTTTTCAAAAATAGCAGACCTACAAGCTCGTATCGCGCCACTCGGTGGCGCGATATGAGCTTGTAGATCTGCTATTTTTCAATAGCTAAAGCATAACATGATGCTGACACCAAAATGGGTGCCCGTTCAGAATGGCTTAAACCGTATATACTTCATTGACCGGGGTCCTCCAGGGGTCTTTCCGCGGCCCCATCCTTTCTTCCCCCATACACCATCTCTTTGTAGAAAATATCCGCTCTCTATACGTTCAACACCCCTCCTTGAGCTTGTAGATCAGCTATTTCCCCTGAGTGCGTGCCTAAGTTTGGCCTACCTGTGGTTGATGGTGATCACAGATTGTTGTTGTGTAATGCCTTTTAAAGATGGAAAGGACTTATTGGCGTTAATTTAACCCACTATCCCTCTGTCCCTCTCTCTCTCTCTCTCTCTCTCTCTCCCAGTGATAAGATCACATCAGACCTGGTGACTAAGATCGGGGATAAGAATTGGAAGATCCGCAAAGAGGGTTTGGATGAGGCTTCAGCCATAATCTCGGAGGCCAAGTTCATCACAGCTAGCATAGGAGACCTGTCTCTGGCACTGAAAGGACGTCTCAATGATTCTAATAAGATACTGGTAAGCTATTCTATAATCAACTAAACGAGGAATCGGCACTCTGCGGGTTCAGTTCAGGTTCTTGTGTCTCACATAGGTTTTTTGTTATGACTCTTTTGGCAAGTGAATGCCTCCAGAAGTGACCCCTAAGGAGGTCGTGACATGCCACATATCGGCTCTGGCCTGACGGCGTGTCACGTGTTCGAGTCCCGTTCATGTCGACCTTTGCTGCATGTCTCTCCCCTTCTCTCTCTCCCTCTTTCTTGTCATTCTTCTCGTAAAAGTTCCTAAAATTTGTACTCGAACAGTACTTGATAAAAGTGGAACATAACTAAGTACATTTTACGGCTGGTTGATAGACTCAACGTCTCTGAATCGTGTGTGTGTGTGTGTGTGTGTGTGTGTGTGTGTGTGTGTGCTCGTTCTCCAGGTTCAACAGACCCTGTCCATTCTACAGCAGATGGCTACTGCAATGGGGCCTGGCCTCAAACCGCATATTAAACCCCTGGGAATCTCTATCATCACTGTGCTGGGAGACAGCAAGGTACAAACAACACACACACATCCCTATCATCACTGGGAGACACACACACACACACACACACACACACTTTTTGAGTGGTGCTAACCGCTCCAGCACCTGACTATGTACTGCATTAATCTATTTCTCCGCCCCCTGTGACTAACGTGTGTGTGTTCCATTCCTGGTGACGTCATGTGGGTCTATACATCTAGATCAGTGGTTCCCAAACTGTGGTGCATGCACCCCGTGTGGTGCGAGAGCGCCTTCTAGGGGGTGCGCGACATGAAAAGGATAATGCTGGTGCTATGATTTTATTTTTTATTTTATTGTAATATTTAAACAAACTTAAACTTTTAACATTCAGTAGATTTTCTGTGGTCTGGGGTTTTCTGGCTCAAACAAGTGCTCTGATTTTCCTGCTGTTTGTGACATCTGCTGGCAAATCCCATTGACATATATGGGATTTGCAGGCTGTGACGTCACCGTTTTCACAGTTTTGCCTGTTTTCATTGCAGCTCAAAAGGCTTCCAAATCCCAGAGAAAACTCCAGACCACAGAATATCCACTGAATGTTCAAAGTTCAGGGGTTGTTTGGGGTGTAATTGAGGTCATAAAACATAAAAGAAAAACGAAAAGTACAAATAAATGAAAATTAATGTCATGAAACCTTTAACATATTATGCCAATATATGGCAAGTATATGCAGAATATAGCCTGCCATATTATTCAGGTTCATATATGTGGTTAAAAAGGAAATAAATGTCTCTATATAGCTTATGCAATTTATAATTCCATGTGGGGGGGGGGGGGGGGGTGTCAGCTAGGCCGGGAGGTAACTGGGTGCATGGCCAAAAAGGTTTGGGAACCGCTGATCTAGAATCATCATGATAAAAGTTACCGCTCACTTCACACAAGTGTGATTTTATTTTTGTTAAGTATAAAACTGCAGCGCCAAAATAGTACCGACAATGTTTTCCTTGCTGATGCAATCATCAGCACAGCATGATGCGTCACTGATACTCAGTATTTTTCATAATGAATAATGGATTCGTATGAACAAAATCAGTGGAGTACTTTTCTCACAGCCAAACATTAATATTAGTCCGAGCAAGCGAATGAAAAAGGGACCGTCCTCTGTCTTGTTCTGTAGGCCAACGTGAGGGCCGCTGCCTTGACGACGCTGAAGGCGTGGGTGGAGCAAACGGGGATGAAGGACTGGCTGGAGGGAGAAGACATGTCTGAGGAAATGAAGAGAGAGAACCCCTTTCTACGACAGGAGGTACATGCATACCAGAGTCACACTGGATTTGGGGCCCCCGCAGCCATACCAGAGTCACACTGGATTCGGGGCCCCCGCAGCAGTGACGTAGAGTCTGGGGGGGGGCAGGGCCCCCATGACGATTATAAAAACATTTCGTCTCTGCCCCGCAGCCATCTTTTTAAACCGGTGGTCACAAACCTTGGTGTTAAATTGGACAGTGATTTTAAGTTTGTCAAACAGATTTATCAGCTGAGGCTGTTAGCAAGAGTCAAGTCTGCTGTAACGTCTTATAAATGTGCTTTTATCTCCTCAACCCGACTCGACTACTGTAATGCAATTTACGTTGGCGTTACCCAAGCCTGCCTGGGTCGACTACAGTCTGTAATTGGCACCATTGTACATATCGGAACTCCCAAATCATCAACGAGAGCCCTGAGGTCGACTAACCAGTCACTTCTTAATTCATTAATTAAGCTTCGCTTTGCATAAAGTCTATAATGCATCATAATCGCATTTATAGTGCATTGATGATGATGCGCTCATGGGGCTTCATAGAATATTTATAATCATGTATGACAACTTATAACAAGTTTTGTGAAGTATTGTAAGTGCTGGTCAATAATAACAAGTAAGACGCGGGAAGCGAACGCAGCTCGTAAATTGCAATAACAACAATTAGAATAAATTACTTACTTTTTTTTTCTTTTTAGTTAGTAATTTTTTCAAGTTTTCTACTGTGTGTGTGTGTGTGCTACAGCTGCGCCCTCTGGTGGCGGGCGGGTGGTGTCACAGCGGGACAGACAGACAGACAGACAATTCAATTCAATTCAAAGGGCTTTATTGGCATGGGAAAACATACGTTTACATTGCCAAAGCAGAAAGAACAGTACAGCAATACAATCAAAACAAAAATTATGTACTTTGTCAGATTCTTCAATAGATCAACTTCTATGTACCAAGATCACTCGATGTAGGTATAGTGCAGGCATATACACAATGATTAGTCTTTACGGTGGTTGTGTTCCATTTGATATCCTTCTCCTATCACAGCAACTCACAAATCTTGCTGCTGTGTTTGCACATTGTTGTACTTCGCCCAGCAGATATGGGAGTTTTTTGTCATTGGTCATGTTTTCAAAATCTCCATGTGTGGTTGTAATCTGTGGGAAGTATGTGTCTCTGATGTCTTGGTACAATGGACAGATGGTTAGGAAGTGTAGCTCGGTTTCTACTTCATTTAGTGTGCAGTGGGTGCATAGTCTGTCTTCTCTCGGGATACAGGTCTGCCTATGACGGCCTTTCTCGATCGCGAGACTGTGCTGTGACAGACACACACACACAGACAGACAGACACGATCTGCAGGGTCTCATAGTTAGTGCTCATTGCGTTCGCAATAATAATAATGCATTATAAGCCAAGCGGAAGCTGCGGAACAGCACAGTCAGTTACTGTAAGGCACTTACTATTATTGACTTAATTTCCAAGCAATTTATATCCCCAAGTAATTTCCATGTCATTCCTCAGCTCTTAGGCTGGCTGGCGGAGACGCTGCCCACCCTGAGGACGGTTCCAGGGGACCTGACGCTGTGCCTGACTCCCCTCTTCTCCTGTCTGGAGGACAGGAACGGAGACGTTCGGAAGAAGGCTCAGGACGCCCTGCCCATCTTCATGATGCACCTGGGCTACGACAAGATGACCAAGGCTGCGACCAAGCTAAAGGTCTTAACCTTCTGACCTGAGATCAGATTCTAAGAATGTCTATTACATCCTGACAGTTTCATTATTAACCCATTCTGACCTGAGATCAGATTCTAAAAGTGTCTTTGATTTTTCAAAAATAGCAGACCTACAAGCTCGTATCGCGCCACTCGGTGGTGCGATATGAGCTTGTAGATCTGCTATTTTTCAATAGCTAAAGCACAACATGATGCCAACACCAAAATGGGTGCCCGGTCAGAATGGGTTAAAACCTGAGACCAGATTCTATACACGTCTTCTAAATCATGACAGTTTTCAGAAAAACACCATACGTTTCTATATCAGTGGTGCACAAACCATTTCATGTCAAGGATATATTGTTCCAGAGACCCCCCCTAGAAGCAAAGATTTGAGTTTAAAATGTTGGCTGTGAAAGAATATAATTATATTCAAAGATTTGTGACACATTTTCAAGTTTCTCTCTAGATCTACAAGCTCGTAGCACGGCACTCGGTGCCACACTATGAGCTTGTAGATTATACCATTATACCAAGTATACCATAATGCTTAAACACCAAAAGGGGTTCCGGTCCTGAATGGGTTAAATCTTAAATATCTAAATACAGTTAAGGTGGACTGGTTACTGCAGTAATTCACATCACATGGCATTTCATCAAAATTAATAGTTTGTCACCCGAAAAAAAAAAGACATTTTTCATTTGATATTTCCTCTCCCTCTTCCCCAGCCTGCCTCCAAGGACCAGGTGGTAGCCATGCTGGAGAAGGCCAGAGCAGTGATGCCGGCTAAACCTGCCGCCCCGGCCAAGGCCGGTGGTGGAAAGGCTTCTTCTGCTGGATCCAAGGCTGCACCAGGTACGCTAGGGCTGATCAGATTGATTGTACGGTAGATTTTTATCCATGGTTACCTCGCAATTTAGGGAATTGCTTGTCCCATAAGTCCTAAACAGTGTAACTATGCATTTGGTCCTCATGTTACCTCTGCAAAGCCTTTATCTGTCCTAAAGTTTAGCCCATAAGGGGGACAGTTTTATACTTTTGAGAGTTTAATGTACTCTGCAGACTGCCAACTTGATGATGTCATAATAAAAAGAGAGATAAAAAAGAGAGAAGGATCCGGGCACACAAGGTTAACAAATGAGGAACGCCTTTATTAAATTAAAAGGCAACTGCCAACACGTTCAGGTCTTCATCAGGGCAAGAATGATGATGTCATAAATGAATAAAACAAGAGATGGACGGTTTCTGTGTATAAGTAAATGCTTCGCTGAATTTACGCTTTCCAGCATGGATCAATGAATCGATTAACGGATGGATGGATAGATAGATAGATGGATAGAAGATGTTGCCTTAAAACCCACACTGGAGCCAGCAAACTGTAATTCCATGGTCCTGTTTCAGGTCCCAGGTCCGACCCAGTCGGTGAGGACGACAGCGCTGCAGATGCCAAACCTGAAGCCAAGAAGGTCAGAGGTGGACCCGTCATCAAGAAGGTACGTTTTTGCCTGACCACAATCCATCTACTTTTGGTTTATAGTTTTAGGTGATAAAGTCCGGTTAAGCCCCGGGGTATTTTTTTTCCCTTGGAAAAAGGGAAGGCTCTAATTGTCTCGGCATATGAATGGACACAGACAAAAGCGAAAAAATTTGTTAAAGAAAATTCTGGAAGCATGTTTTTCTTTTATCATCATAAAATAATTGATCACTTTTGCATGTTGCTTACCACTTTTGTTTATGTATTCAAATGTAATTCTTTTTTTTTTATCATTGTGCATATTATCATATGAATGTGACATTGTTCCATTTACCTTCTAGCTTAAATCTATACACCAGGTTTTTACATTCATTTGGTCAGTATTTTATTTTGTGATTTGTGAACGTGTTTTTTTTGTGACTTGGTTGGTTGTCTCCACTCGCCCAGCCCCCTTCCCCCCTCGAGGAGGCTGAACCCACCCCCCTCCCCACGGAGAAGGACAGAGACAGTAACGCTAGTAAAAAGCCCCCCGGCAAGGGGAAGCTCGCCGCTCAACAGGTAGATGTGGGGCATGGTTTGTGTCAGGCTAAAGAGTGTCTTCACGGAGAAATACACTTAGATTTAGGCAACAGGGCTGCGTAATGGGGGAGAATGGAAGCTGCATCAAAGTCTGGTATTATCGTGCACAAATATAAACTCATAACATAACCAAATACAGAGTCACCTCCCTGACTGAATTGCTGGGCTAATCGTTATATTTTTATTGGGGGTAAAAAAAGACATAGTGACCCAGGGGACAGGGTTTGACGACGTCAGGTACTCTGAGTTCACGGACAAGTTAGACTGGTCTAAGGTGATTTCTAAATGATAACGCTTGCCTTACACCAATTCTCAACTAAACTACCGTACCTGCCGCTCAAGGCCTGGCCTGTCTTACGTTGAGGACACTCTTTAGCCCGACTCTGCCCCTGTCTGGTTTCCTTCCAGTACACACCACTGGGCTGCTTCTAACCCTGTCTCTGTCTAATCACTAATATTACTGGAGACGAAGGACATCCATGGAGGAATTCATTGAAACTTTGACTGAATCAATGTGTATATTAATTTATATACATTTGTTATTATAATTACCGTATACACATCATTAGCTAAAGCTATGCAATTATGATTAATTTATACTCGTACCATTGTTGGCTTGGAGATGGTCTGTTTTTGCGTGTTGTGACAACATTGTACGATGTTGGACAAGATCAGTAGATTTAAGACCTCAAATCTCTGCACTGCATGATTTTTCTATGTGTCTGTGTTGCACCTTTCGGAGTGGCGTTACGACTGTCTGCTTTTTGTTCTTTTGTATACGTTTAACTTAAGGCAATGTTTCTTAAACCTTACCTTCTGTCTGTCACCTTTTGAAGAGCCCTGTATTCTATTTACATAAACACACACATACACACACACACACACACACACACACAGTGTACAGTATGTGCCCTCTCACATTAACGAAAACAAACTAAAGTAAAAAAAATATTGCAAATGACAACATCCATGTTTTAACACGTCAGCTCACTCTCATAGGCCTTATTCATGCTTTGGAGAAGAAGTGTTATATGGCATGGCTTCGATTCTCTTGACGGTACTCACCTGAAGAAAGTGTGTACTTTAATGAGAACACACTTCTTTCAGTAGAATGCACTGTGGAGGGAAGTCTTTGGCCTTTTCCACAAAGCATAATTGGGCTTTACACAACATGCTGTCCAGTGATTGTGATGTCACCGTGCAATCCTTCCCCAGGGTCCTGCGGCTAAGAAGTCCTCAGCCAAAAACGCTAAGGATGAGGAAGATAAGTCTGGACCCCTCTTCGTCAACATCCCCGGTGCCAAGGAACAGAGGCTCAAAGAGGAGAAACAACTTAAGGTACTCGGTCCGAATCTTGTGTTTGCCATATGTCTTGCCTGCTTTAAAAACCTCATACCCGAGGCGGGGTTTGGCGGAAAGGGCCTTTCTGTGTGGAGTTTGCAAGTTCTCCCCGTGTCCCCTAGGGTAGGTAGGTACCCTAAAAAAAACGTGCAGTAATCCTGGTCACTAAGTAAACTGCCTCCCCCTGGCCAGCCGGGGCGCCTGATGGAGGGGAAAGGAACTGGTTGAGATAACGTGTTCCTCCCATGCGCTACGTCCAACCAGGGAAACCCTGCCCTGTCAGGTGTAAAGGAGCAACCTGGACACTCATGCATGAAGGAAGCATGAGTTCAAGTCCGTTGCTCTCCCCAGGTTGGCGGCGGGTGTGTAGAGCCCAGGATTACAATAGATAATTGATAGAGGGGTGAAAATGGGTTACAAAATCGTGGGATAAAAGTTATATATTTAAAAAAAAAAACCTGGTGGAATATACACAATATTCCTCTGAATGTTTGACCTATAGCCAACACCAGGAGCCTCGGGTTGTAATTTAAGTGTAAGGTTGAAACACTCCTGTAGAAAAGATGTGAACTCCACGTTTGCTTTTCTATATTAAACCTGACAAATTGACTCATCTGCCTGATTTTCTTCTCCAGATCTTAAAGTGGAACTTCCAGATGCCTCGCGACGAGTACCTGGACCAGCTCAAGACCCAGATGACGACCTGCTTCGCCAAGTGGCTTCTTGATGACCTGTTCCATCTAGACTTCCAGAGACACGTCAAGTGCATAGGAGTCATGATCGAGGTACTGTTGCTTATTGTGGCGTTTGTTTCCCTTTTATCTCGTGTGGACTGTGGTTTGGGGTGCTAAAGTTAATCGATTATTAAAAAAAACGACCCGCTTTATGTGTACCGTTTTGACAGAGGCTGGAGTGCGAGAGCGATGCCACGATCAGCTGTCTGGACCTGATTCTGAAGTGGTTCACTCTGAGGTTCTTTGACACAAACACCACGGTGCTGATGAAGGTTCTGGAGTACCTCAAGCTGCTGTTCACGATGCTGAGCAGAGAGGATTACCACCTCAGCGAGTATGAAGCCTCCTCCTTTGTGCCCTACCTCATACTCAAGGTTAGCGACTATTTTTTTTTCTTCTTTACCCATTCTGACCTGAGATCAGATTCATACGATGTTTCCGCCGGACACACACTGGTCTGATGAACCCATTCTGACCTGAGATCAGATTAAAAAAAATGTCAGTCGTTCTTCGATTTTTCTAAAATAGCAGACCTACAAGCTCGTATCGCGCCACTCGGTGGCGCGATATGAGCTTGTAGATCTGCTATTTTTAAATAGCTAAAGCATAACATGATGCTAACACCAAAATGGGTGCCCGGTCAGAATGGGTTAAGTGGAAGGTGTGGAAGCGGAAGGCCGACTAACTTGCAGCAAAAGCTAAGCAATTCTATAGAATGGATCTAAAATGTGCTCCACTTTCTCTCTTCTTCCTTCCTTCCTTCCTTGCGTTCTCCCTTCCCTTCTCTCCCCCTTCGTTGTCCAGGTGGGGGAGTCCAAGGACGTGGTTCGTAAGGACGTGCGGGCCATTCTGGCCATGATCTGTAAGGTCCACCCGGCCTCAAAGCTCTTCCCGTTCCTCATGGACGGCACCAAGTCCAAGAACTCCAAGCAGAGAGCCGGTACGGATGTCACTCGGCGGGATGTCAAAGCTGATTCCTTCAGCTTGTAGTTTTTTTACAGAAGCGTGAATGGCAACGTGTCCTGCTAATTGTTCATTGTTAATTTATTTTTGCTGGATTCACATGTAAATGTCGCCATTGCTTTTTTGCATTACTGAGATGAGAAACATTATCCCCGTTTACGTATTTCCAATGGGGATGATTGTTTAAAGGTATATTCAGTGATTTCACTCAAAAAACCTTAGGTTTCGTTTTTGGCTGTGGGACCCAGCCTTTCGTCCAATCAGGATAGAGAGTCAAAAAACGAAACCTACGTTTTTTTGACCCCCAGGGGTTAACTGGGGACAGGGAGGAACTCCTTATATGGCCAGCACACTCTATAGTAGGGAGGATTATCACAACAAAACAAAACAATAAGTGATATTTGAATTAAGTGAAATCACTGAATATACCTTTAATACCCTTTCCAGAACAGACAGCAATGATATCGGAGTGTTCTAATAATGTCCATGTCCCGTGTTTGTCCTCAATGTCTTCCCAGAATGTCTGGAGGAGTTGGGCTGTTTGATAGCGGGCTGGGGGATGAATGTGTGCCAGCCGACTCCGGCCAAGGCCTTGAAGGAGATAGCAGTTCATATTGGAGACAGAGACACGTCTGTCCGCAACGCTGCCCTCAACACTGTACTGGCTGTTTACAATGTCTGTGGAGACCAAGTCTACAAACTCATAGGAAATGTAAGACGGTTACTATTCTAATAACATGATTCAGACTGTAAAAAAAAACAAGCAAAAATGCATCTTAAAGTTATAACGAGTCATATTCTTTCAAAAGTTGTGTTTTGTCACACAGTAAATAACTCTTCCACGTACCCTGTACTTCTGCTCTCTTCCTCCAGTTATCGGAGAAAGAAATGAGCATGCTGGAAGAGAGAATCAAGCGTTCGGCAAAGAAGACGACCCAGCCTGCCCCTCCCAAGAACCAACGTGGAGAGGAACCAACGAGGAACCAACGAGAACACCCATCCAACCCCAGTGCTACCTTCCTCCGCAGCAAGCCTGCCCAGGGGTCCCAGGAGGACCCCAATAAATTGAAGTAATTTAACAACGCTCTACCAAGGCCTTGGTAGAGTGCCTTACCAGATTTGCCGGCACAGATTAAATGTCTGAAGCTCTACTGTATATCAAATGTCCTCTTTTTCTATGAATATAACTAGACCCCTGAGTGTCTGTACTCTAGTGTATTAAAAATTAGGTTTTTCCCATTTCAATGTTTTCAAATCTAACATTCCTACTCTTCCATAAGCATGTCTGTCCTTCTGTCAACCAACTCGCCTCTTTATTGTGACTGTTTATCCACTGTGGTGTGTCGCTAGCGTTGAGATTCAGACCATAATCCTCTCGACTTTTCTGTTTTCTGAACTTACTGTTCTGCCATTCTTTCCTGACCTTTATTACTGTTTTATTAGTTGGGTTGCTCTCTCAGACGTGTTCGGAGAAAATATACAGAGTCTTTCCAATGAAAACTGCTATTGGAAATGTACACCTCTGGACAGTTGGGAACATGTCTGTGAAACCAACCCCTATGTTTGTAATCGGTTCTCTAACTGTCTTTTTGTCTGTCTGTGTGTCTTTCTGGGCGGCCAAGCAGCAGCAGTCTGTCTCTTTCCTTGGCTGCCAGACAAGTGGTCCAGCTGCCTGTCATTCTGTCTGCTTGCCTGCCTGTCTGTCTCTTAACCCTTCATCTCTCTACTGTATGATTCCTCCTTTCTCCTCTCTCTCTCTCTCTCTCTGCCTGCCTTCTTCTTTGGATCAGAATAATGTATCGCACGTATAGGATGTGAGTACTACCTCCTCATGGCCCGCCTCTGTTCCCGGTTGTTGGTGGACATATACTGTATGCTAACTTGAATGCAATCTAATAGTGTATGCATCACTCATACTCTAAATCTCCCTTTAAAAAAAAATACAAAAAAAGCTATACTTGCGAGTGACATTTGAATTGTAGTCGATCATTGATGGGGGAAAAGGTTCCATTTTGTTTTACACCAAGGAAAGCAAACTAGCTTAACGAATCACTTAACAAATTGTGGCAGTAAAAACCTTTTCCCTGTAATGGAATTTTAATACGTATTGCAATTCAAATTGTCCTCGTGAAATTGATAGGAGTTTGCCTCCTCCACAATCCGTACCACCAGATGGATGTTTTCATGTGCTTTGTCGTCGCGTAAAGCTCTTGTAAAGGCTGACAAATATCATGTATTCAGTGCGCTGCCGCTCGCTGTCTTGCTCCACAAACCTCCATGGCCCCCGTTGGTGTGTGGCTATAGAATGTATGGTGGATGTCCAGACACAATATAATCACTGCTCAACATTTCCTAGAGATGCCTTGACTCTTGACATCTGCTCTTGATATGTTTGCTCCAGTGCTTTCATCACACTAGAGCGGTGCCCATTGGGCACTGGCCTACTTGGAACGATGCAAGTTGGAAATGCATGACCCCACCCAGAAATTGTCTGTGTCCCTTTTCTGCCCATATATGGAGTTATTTGTCAGGCATACCCAAATATGGAGCTTTTGCAGATGTCAGAACTTCGTTGTGATGTCACAATAGGCCAACTACATATATGGAGATCTAGGGGTGATCAATTGGCTAATTTGGGCCCTGTCCAGAGCCTAGATATGCCCCACCCAGCTATGCACCGTTCCACCCATCTGTCAGATTTCTGTATCTGTCTCTCTGGCAATTTATTCCTATATATGGATTTCTGTGTCGGGCATGCTCAAATATGAAGTGTTGTGAAGTCAGAACAGTCCAGCTCCATATAAGGAGATATAAGGGGATCAGGTCCCGGGCCTTTTGTGGCGGTTCTGGACAACCGTGCGTCCGACCGACTCGACACCAGGCACTGCACTCACTTTGGGGGTGTGGAACGTGTGTCGAATTTGAAGTCGGGCGGCGAACGGTTCTCGAGTTGCGTGCATTAGACGTACATAGAGAGACATGGTGCATTTATAGATAGATAGATGATGGTCCTTCCAAGGGAACAAACATTCCAAGTGTCGGGTGTTTGATAAGGCATCTTATTAAATGTTTCTTTACCAGTTGGTACTGATCAGCTCCAGTCCTGAGAACCCAATTGGATTATAGATGAGCAGACCTGATCAGGTTCAAAGATATTCAGATATGTGCGTTCCCAAAGAAGATGATGTCTTTGGCCAGTAAAGATAACAATGTAGACTATGGGCCCTCAACTGGATCTTTGTTAGATAAAGAACCACCAAATCCATACAGACTGAGAATATTGAAGTTTCCATATTGCCATCCATGTTGTAGATGCAAAGCGGACATTAGTTTTCAGCCAGGACTGGAGCCGAATCGAATGAAAGACGACTGTACTTGCATTAACATACTTTCTTCTTTCCCTGTCCTGTCCTGCCCTTCCCTTCTCCATCTCCTCCTCTCCAGCCAAGCGCGTCAGAATGCCGAGCACAGGGAGTCGTCCCACCCGTCCATCCCCAGGGAGTTCCAGTTGGACCTGGACATGATCGAGACCGACCACTGTGGGGTCAGCGAGCTGCCGGACCTGGTCCAGCACAAACTGGACGAGCTTCTGGAGCCCATCATGATCCCTGAGCCCAAGTTAATATGGAAACACACACACACACACCATTATGACATTTTACTTGACCATGAATTGGAATTTGGCACTCACATAATTGCGATTAATGATTTAACCCATTCTGACCTGAGATCAGATTCATACGAGGTTTCCGCCGAACACACACTGGTCTGATGAACCCATTCTGACCTGAGATCAGATTCTAGAAATGTCAGTCGCTCTTCGATTTTTCAAAAATAGCAGACCTACAAGCTCGTATCGCGCCACTCGGTGGCGCGATATGAGCTTGTAGATCTGCCATTTTTCAATAGCTAAAGCATAACATGATGCTGACACCAAAATGGGTGCCCGGTCAGAATGGGTTAATTGTGTTTCTGTTGTTGAATATTATTTGAACATTTTATGAATCGAAATTACATTTCTGTTTGGCTTTTAGCCTTCGTAAACCAACAGGGCAGATGGACATTTTTATTTTATTTTTTAAATTATTGTCATTAACATGGAAATGATTATGGCGATTATTGTGATTATCTCAAATAATTGCGATTAGGCGCTCATGTAATAATTATGACAGGCCTACGCAGAAACACAAAGGACACGAACGCACCGATACAATGTTCCTATAGGTGGGCTTCCATTCCTCAGCATTAACGGAGTTCTGTGTGTGTTCAGGATGCGTTCGGTCTCTCCGCACTATGATGAGCTGCACAACAGCACCGCCTCCACCATCAACTTTGTGATCTCCCAGGTGGCCAGCGGGGACATCAACACCAGTGTACAAGCTCTGGCACAGGTATTATTAGCCGCACTACTCCAAGTGAAGTTAACCCATTCTGACCTGAGATCAGATTCATACGAGGTTTCCACTGGACACACACTGGTCTGATTAAACCCATTCTGACCTGAGATCAGATTAAAAAAATGTCAGTCGTTCTTCGATTTTTCAAAAATAGCAGACCTACAAGCTCGTATCGCGCCACTCGGTGGCGCGATATGAGCTTGTAGATCTGCTATTTTTCAATAGATAAAGCATAACATGATGCTAACACCAAAATGGGTGCACCAAAATGAACGCACATACACTATACATTAACCCATTTAGCCTGACCTCATCTTCTAAATCCTAATAAATATTTTCACCATTTTTCAAAAATAGCAGACCTACAAGCTCGTAAGCGCGCCACTCGGTGGCGTGCTACGAGCTTGTAGATCTGCTATTTTTCAATCGCTAAATTATAACATGTTTAAAACACCAAAAGGGGTTCCTGCCCAAAATGGCTTAAGACGAGACGGTGTCTGAACGGGTTTCATTACAATTAATGTAAATGTAAAGTAAAACATGTATATATATATTGAACAATCACTGCTTTCATTCCATTTATGAATCACTATCTGAGGAAGGGGGGGAAATTAATCTTTTGAGATTTCATCAGGAGTAAATGGAGTATAGGTTCGTGGTTCAGACATGCAAAGGTGTAGCTTTTCGGCAAAAATCGCCGTTTTTATCACAAATATGGGACCTATGTGATTCATGCAAATCCGTTAAAAAAAGGTTTGGGAGGGGTGAGGGGGTCTGTGGTGTGGACACGCCGGCGTCACTTTCTCTCGCTGTGTGTGTGTGTGTGTGTGTGTGTGCGTGTACGTGTGTGCACTGTGTGTGTGAGTAAATAAATAAAACGCTTGATACATACAACTTGTAGTCCTCCCCCCCCCCCCCCCCCAACTGTTGAATAAGGAGAGGATGTTACTCTACATGTCTTAAATAATGAAGTAAACTGACCCTGTTGACTGTATTATAATTCATTATTTTGCCAGTGAATATAATTTCTATTTTACATGATAAATGAAGAGTGTAACTGTAAGGTATTTTGAGATGGGAGTGCGATTGCTGGACCCGTTTTTTAAGAATCACACCCGTGTGAAGTGAGCGGCACTCTTATCATCTTATCATCCATTCATCCAGTCATTTTTGTGACTAATTAGGACAGAAATCTACTGAATATAGGAGGGGCTAGTGCTCCTCAAACTGTTGGAGTAAATTAATTGTTCTATGACTATCAGGAAATGAATGTTGACATCTTGCTCAATACTGACTATAGATTTGTACTGATTTAGTAAATAATCATCTGTCATTTTTGAGTGGTGCAACCACTCAACCACACTATAGACGGCTACAGTATGTGTGTGTGGCTGTGTCCCTGGGTCTGTCCCTGGCGGTGTCACTGGGTCTGTCCCTGGCTGTGTCATTGGGTCTGTCCCTGGCTGTGTCACTGGGTCTGTCCCTGGCTGTGTCACTGGGTCTGTCCCTGGCTGTGTCATTGGGTCTGTCCCTGGCTGTGTCACTGGGTCTGTCCCTGGCTGTGTCATTGGGTCTGTCCCTGGCTGTGTCACTGGGTCTGTCCCTGGCTGTGTCCCTGGCGGTGTCACTGGGTCTGTCCCTGTGTCATTGGGTCTGTCCCTGGCTGTGTCCCTGTGTCATTGGGTCTGTCCCTGGCTGTGTCCCTGTGTCATTGGGTCTGTCCCTGGCTGTGTCTCTGTGTCATTGGGTCTGTCCCTGGCTGTGTCCCTGTGTCATTGGGTCTGTCCCTGGCTGTGTCTCTGTGTCATTGGGTCTGTCCCTGGCTGTGTCACTGGGTCTGTCCCTGGCTGTGTCATTGGGTCTGTCCCTGGCTGTGTCACTGGGTCTGTCCCTGGCTGTGTCCCTGGCGGTGTCACTGGGTCTGTCCCTGTGTCATTGGGTCTGTCCCTGGCTGTGTCCCTGTGTCATTGGGTCTGTCCCTGGCTGTGTCTCTGTGTCATTGGGTCTGTCCCTGGCTGTGTCCCTGTGTCATTGGGTCTGTCCCTGGCTGTGTCCCTGTGTCATTGGGTCTGTCCCTGGCTGTGTCCCTGTGTCATTGGGTCTGTCCCTGGCTGTGTCCCTGTGTCATTGGGTCTGTCCCTGGCTGTGTCCCTGTGTCATTGAGTCTGTCCCTGGCTGTGTCCCTGTGTCATTGAGTCTGTCCCTGGCTGTGTCCCTGTGTCATTGAGTCTGTCCCTGGCTGTGTCCCTGTGTCATTGGGTCTGTCCCTGGCTGTGTCCCTGTGTCCCTGGCGGTGTCACTGGGTCTGTTCCTGGCTGTGTCCCTGTGTCATTGGGTCTGTCCCTGGCTGTGTCCCTGTGTCATTGGGTCTGTCCCTGGCTGTGTCCCTGTGTCCCTGGCGGTGTCACTGGGTCTGTTCCTGGCTGTGTCCCTGTGTCATTGGGTCTGTCCCTGTGTCCCTGGGTCTATCCCTGGCTGTGTCCCTGGGTCTGCCCTTTGCTGTGTCCCTGGGTCTGTCCTTGGCTGTGTCCCTGGATATAGCATTTGTTCACCACCAAGTGTCACTGTTGCACAGCCTAACACACAGACACACAGGCCGGGGCGGAGGGCTAGTACAGTGCAGAAAGTAATTAATTTGAACTTGATCTTTCTACATACTGAGAGTAATAGATTTGTGCTGATGACTCTTAAGTGTAGTATATACTGTCCCCCACGACCCCCCCCCCAAAGTGGGTTTAGTACCGATAAACGCTCAAAAGATCTGCGCCGCGGCTTCGCCCGTGGCGCAGCGTCGGGCCCCGCACACTGTCACCTTTTTCACCTTGGGCCTGTTTGCATGCCTGGTGGTTAAAAACACACGGGCCACTGCAGATGAATGGGATTGTTTTAGTGAATGCCAGATGCATTGTTCTAAACCGTTTGTTCCTGCCAGGTGCAATGTTTGCCTCTAACCTTTTTCCTGCTGGTGGTGTCTCCACAGATTGACGAGGTGCTGCGCCAGGAAGACAAAGCGGAGGTCATGTCGGGTCACATTGACCAGTTCCTCATCGCCACGTTCATGCAGCTGCGGCTCATCTACAACACGCACATGGCTGACGAGCGGCTGGACAAGAAGGACATCTTCAAGCTCTACAGTTGCATCATAGGAAACATGCTGTCTGTGAGTAGCCATGCACTTCCACATGAGAATGGCTAAACCTTTCCCATCTGGAAATGTTTTGTGGAGATCAGAGAAGATTTGTATTGTTACAATATCAAATATCATTATTTTGAAGATTTTTCAAAACTTACAAAAAGGAAAAATAATGTGTTGTGAGCTTGCTATTCAAAAATAGCCTAAGGATAAAATAGGGTTAAAGTGGTGAAACTGTTGTTGATAACTGATGTAAACTAAGGTAACATTTCTTTGGAAAGCAACTATTCTTTATGACTCCATTTCATCACACTAAACTAGCTGTCCTACTGTAGTTAGCTTCTCGCTGTAATAATATCCTGTAGTAAAAAAAAAACCTGGTGGCTCTGGTCATGTTCTCTCTCTGTTCCACATCCTCCATATCCTTTCCCCAGTTGTTCTGGATGGAGTCTCTGGCCAAAGAGGCGTCCATGGGTGTTCTGAAGGACCTCATGCATGGTCTGATAACTCTGATGTTGGACGGCAGAGTGGAGGACATAGAGGACGGTCAGCAGCTGATCAGATCGGTCAACCTGCTGGTCGTGAGAGTACTGGAGAAATCAGACCAGACTAACATACTTAGGTAAGCGCTGTGGGTGTCGTGTTTCATTTATACTTCGTCGCTTGAATTAACGAGCTGCTAGCCTGAATGCATCGTGAGGTTTGCAGATCATATATTCCTGGCTGAGCGTAATACAGATCAGGCACTGTGTCAGCCACATGAAGTCAGAGACTAATGTAACACTAAAATCACGTTTTGGTGTTAGTAAATACTAATAGTGTAGGGCCACTAGATAGTGCTAGAAATGGATTCCGTCTTCCAGGGTGGTGCAGGATTAGATTAGATTAGATTCAATTTATTGTCACTGCACATAGTATACAAATACTTTGACAATGAAATGAATAGTGGCGTCCAACCAGAGTGCAATACAGTAATGATAATAATGGGAATAAATACACTTGTTGTTGAATGTACAGAATGTACAGTATGTACAGTAATATATAATAAAGGAAATAAATAGAAAAGGCAAGAAGGGCTAAAGTACCTCTCCACCTCAACAGAGTCTAAAGGTAGTGTCTATAGAGGAAGCCATGGAGCAGTGCCCCGTAGGCCAGGTGTAGCTAATCAGTGCTGCATTGTAAAGCTGCTCTTAATGGTACACCTTTGACCTTAGTAATGGCTGCGCTCGCTGGCCTAGCGGTCCAGGCGCATGCCACATATAGGCTCTGGCCTTACGGTGTCGCATGTTCCGAGTCCCGTTAATTATTACGACCATTGCTGCATGTCTCTCCCCTTCTCTCCCTCCCACTTTCCTGTCTATCTTCACTTGATACTATAAATAGAGGCAGAAAAGCCCAAAACAACAAAATAAACAGGTGCAACTGCACCCCTCCGTGGATTAGTTTATACAATTGGTCGTGTTCGGAGGAGGGAAGCTGAGCGCAGCCAAGCTCCTCTTTAACACATTAACATTGCCATTAACATATAAAGCACAGTAAACAAGCTTCACCCCCCTAATATCTTCTTGGTTCAACATACCTTGAATGAATCATTTTCACTCTTCCTATCCAGTGCTCTGCTGGTGTTGCTGCAGGACAGTTTAATCACTACAGCTGGCTCCCCCATGTTCTCTGAACTGGTCATGAAGGTAGGCATTTTCAAACATCACTTTGGGGCTGTTTAGTCATTTAATGGCAATTCATGTGTGGAAATAAGTGGCAAAGATGTTTGAATTCACAACCAACAAATGAGCTCTCTCTTTCCCTCTGTTCCTCCACCACAGTGTCTGTGGAGGATGATCCGCTTTCTTCCAGACACCATCAACAGCATCAATCTGGATCGCATTTTACTGGATGTCCATAATTTCATGAAGGTCTTTCCAAAAGAGAAACTCAAACAGCTCAAGAGTGACGTCCCTCACAGGACCCTGAAAACACTGCTGCACACACTCTGCAAGCTCACGGGCGCTAAGGTACCACTCACACAAATATACATACGCACACACCCCAATTGTCTCATATAATGGTGCTGAAGTTAAAGCTAATGCTTTCTGGAAACCATTTCCATTCAATCTGTACAGTTCAAAATGGAAAAGTTCCATAAATATCTGTTTTTTCCTCAGTTGGCGATGTTTAAATGGGTACTTTAACACTGACGGTGCAGTTGATATTTAATGTGATTTAATTGAAATCATGGGCATCATTATTAATGACGGGTAATTACTTTTTTTCCCTTCCTATATTTATTTGTGAATATTTAGATTCTCGATCACATGTCAATGATTGAAAACCGCAATGAGTCCGAGTTGGAGGCCCATCTGAGGCGGGTGGTCAAACACTCGGGGAACCTCTCTGGACTCTCTGGAAAGAGTGACCGAGGCAATGAGAAGTCAGGCCAACGTGTGGTGAGGAACACACACCGTGTACAGTACACACACATGAACCCATTCTGACCTGAGATCAGATTCTAAAAATGTCAGTCGCTCTTCGATTTTTCAAAAATAGCAGACCTACAAGCTCGTATCGCGCCACTCGGTGGCGCGATATGAGCTTGTAGATCTGCTATTTTTAAATAGCTAAAGCATAACATGATGCTGACACCAAAACGGGTTCCCGTTCAGAATGGGTTAAGGCAAAGAGTTGTCTGTCGATTTGTAAACTTAAATTGTGCTTTTATTTTATGCAGGATGAGAGGATGTCCAAGGCTAAGGTCAGCGACATCCTGTCGGAGATCTTTAAGAAGATCGGCTCTAAGGAGAACACTAAAGAGGTCCGTTCAACTGTTCGTCGTGATTATTAGCAGTGGTGGCCATTTTCTGGATCGACGATCCAGGCGCCTTTTCAATTTCTTTCCAAAAACTATTTATATAAATGATTTTAAGCCTATAATCAAGTCATCCAGGCTCCTGGTAAATCATGACCATACACCAGGGTTCCCCAATTAGCGGCCCGCGGGCCAGCGCCCCCTTGGGCGGCCCTGAACATTAATTTCAGGGCAAGACCTCGACCTCGCCGACTCGGCCCCCAGCCTGGTACCGTAGTCAAAATATGGCCCTTGAGGAACATTTATTGGGGAACCCTGCCATACACATTTGACCCCTTCACATTTTATTATGTGAAGGGAAATGTATTAAATATAGTATATCATATAATGAAATATAAAAAATTGTATGGCTTGGTTCTAGGCTTAAAATGATTGATATAATATTTTTGGAAATCTTTGGGAAAAGAGAAAAATGGAAAAGGAACCACCAGCGCTCATCCGCTGAAAACTTGAGAGGTGCTGGAGCCACAAAGGGAACATGAGAAAAAATATAAAGGGAAGCTCCGCACACTCGGATCTACGCACAATCAATGTATTTATTTAGCAAGCTTTCGGTCTACTGACCTTCTTCAGGCATCATGGAAATCTTTGGGGAAAAATGAATGGGGTCTGGAATAGATCGATGGAAGCAGAACATGGCCACCACTGCCTAGGCCATATAACGTTGTCTGTAAGAAAATGTGTACTCTCTGCAAATGTGTCCACCATAGGGAGCTGAAGCATTATTATTGATAATGATAAACGGCCCTCTAAGTGACTTGTCTGTCTGTGTCCAGGGTTTGACGGAGCTGTACGAGTATAAACAGAAGTATTCTGACGCCGACCTGGAGCCCTTCCTCAGGAACACCTCCCAGTTCTTCCAGAGCTACGTGGAGCGAGGACTCCGGATGATCGAGTCCGAGAGAGAGGGCAAGGGCCGCATCCAAACACTGTACCTGTGGACGGAACAGCCATATTCTCTTTCTCTCCCTGTCTTCTCTCTCTTTCTCTCTCCCTCTCCTCTCTCACACGCACGCGTCACAACATTTCTACTCCTAAATCCCATAGACCTTTTTTTTTGTCAAATGTGTTACACATGTAGCTGCCACCGGTGCACATAATCAGCATCACGTGCTTCTGTGGCGACAGTGAATTTGTGTTTAGTAGGTTTCTTTTTTTATGGCTACTTCCTGGCACCGCCGCAGTACATTTTACAGACTGTATACAGAAATCCAGATAATCAAATATAAATGCATATCGGAACCGATAACGGATACAGGGTCACCTCCATGACTCAATTATTTTTTTTAATTATTGGAACAGTTCATACATGACATGATGACTTACTCTATAAAGCCGCCTGTATCATAGCTAGTGCATCCTACACAGGTATGCTAGCTAAACGGCTACCTGTATTATCCACAGGTATCCTAGTGCACTTTTTCTTTGTTGTCAAACGGCCTACGTGAGTCTCCTGAATAACATCAGGGCGGGTTGTTGCCTCTTGTGTCTCCAGTCATCCCTCAGCACGGCGTGGACTCCACTGCTCTGAACAGTGGGAACGGAGAGGAGCTAAAGCCTGCGGTCTACTACGAGAGACTGAAGATCCTCCGACAGAGACAAGGCCTGGAGAACTCCAGGGTTGGTTGGACAAACAATATATACTGCTGCTGCTACAGCAACATGTACCTGTAATGGTTCATTTAGTTTCATGTGAGGGTTCAAACTAACTCCTCCTGTATAGACGAATCCACAGAGGGGTGCCCTGGGGGCACAATCATAGCTGCGATGTCACATAATTAACATTAATATTATAGATTCTGCGGCAAACAAGCAACATTGGACAATGATAGGCCGACATAATGTTGGATGCATTTTTCCAACACGATAAAGTTTGCAGCTTCTAAAGTCATTATTGTCTACATAATTATCTTCCATGCTACGGGCGCTGTTGGAAGTCTTTTTTTGTAGTAGTTAATGCTTTTATTGTCTCACATTAACCCATTCTGAACGGGCACCCATGTTGGTGTTGGCATCATGTTATGCTTTAGCTCATATCGCGCCACCGAGTGGCTCGATACGAGCTTGTAGGTCTGCTATTTTTGAAAAATCTAAAAAAACGACTGACATTTTTAGAATCTGATCTCAGGTCAGAATGGGTTCATCAGACCAGTGTGTGTCCAGTGGAAAACCTCGTATGAATCTGATCTCAGGTCAGAATGGGTTAAGTTTCTCTGCAGTGGACGGCGCATCATCAATCCTCTCATCCTCTCTCTCTCTCTCTCCAGTTGCAGCAACAAGGGCTGGGTTTAGGCGAGGAGGAGCTGCAGCGTGCCCCCATCTCCTCCTTGCTCTCCAAGCCGTCTGTGGCCTCCTCCACGGACATGCTTCACAGCAAGCTGTCGCAGCTCAAAGAGTCCAGGGAGCTCTTCCAGCAGGAGCACAGCCCCCCGCCCACCAACGTGCGCTCCGCCTCGCCCTCCACCAACCTGGACGACCTGAAGAAACGTCTGGAGAGGATCAAGGCAGGCAGGCAGTAGGCGTGTGTAGGGGGAACTATAAAGGCAGGCAGGCAGTAGGCGTGTGTGTAGGGGAACTATAAAGGCAGGCAGGCAGTAGGCGTGTGTAGGGGGAACTATAAAGGCAGGCAGGCAGTAGGCGTGTGTAGGGGGAACTATAAAGGCAGGCAGGCAGTAGGGGAACTATAAAGGCAGGCAGGCAGTAGGCGTGTGTGTGTAGGGGAACTCGGGTGCACCCCGAGATCTCAACCAGTTTCTCCCTAAAACCTGGTGTTGGAAAACAAACGCAGGATTGTATTTGTTTTTTTGAATTCTGTGTTTGCACTTGTATTCTGCTAGTAGGAAGAAGAGGAAGGGTGGGGGAAAAAAACGCACTTGAACTGTAACACCGCCCCTTCCTTCCTCCGTGTTAACAATACATTTCAATTTATAATCTCAAAAGAAACGCAATGCCTGGCCTGACACACATAACCTCTCCCACTACACACCTGTATCGGGTTCAGCTGTTATTAGACGACAAACTAAATGTTCCTTGAGCTTGATGCTGAGTTAAGTTCAGTATATCCTACATCATCTTCATGTTGTTTTGAAATGTGAAAAGTAACTGTCGAATGAGTCTGAATCTGCTAGGGATAATACTTGTATCGGAAGTTTTATTTACCGACGTTTCCCTCTTTACAGAGCTCTGTACAGTTTCACCTTATTGGCATTTTCGGCCCCATGGTCCGCAATGTCCTGTACCCCCAAACCAACTACAGCGTAGCCATACGCAGACTTGTCTCGTTGTGCTATACAAGAGAAGTGGACTCTTCTTGTTGTTTATCTTTCTCCGTTAATTATTGTGGCACAATATATTTGTATATACTCGAGGTTGCTAACCACTTTAGCCATAAAGAAGCGCTTTTTAGAGGTTGCATTTCCATTGTCAGCGGAGCGGACCCTTTTGTTTGGTCCACATCTGATGTTCTTGTGGTTCTCTCGAGAGCCCGGAATCATGTGGAATCTGATTTGCCCATGTTTAGGCAGCCATGAGGCAGTCGGGTGTTCTATATGTATGTATATATGTATGATTGTACGTATGTGTGCACCAGTTATAGTTTGAAATCCGATGCTTTGGAATTGCAGTCCTCATGGTGTGCCTGACACTTTGTTTTAGGTTAACTATGGCTCCCCCTTGTGACTGAACACTGTCATAGACTCATTTTCTTATTCATTCCTCTGCTTTTGTTTGTTTTTATATCCATGTTTGTTTGTTGTTTTTCCCAGAACTGTTCTTCTGTATAACTGTATTCCATTCATCTGTCATGGTATTGAGCTGGTTCCTCCACGCATTAGAAGTTCTCAAATGTTGGAAGAATAACTGTGAAATCAAACTGATTTACTTTTTGAATGGAGTTCCATGATAATTGGCATCATACACATGTGTGTCACCATTGCACCAGAGAGGTATAGAACATAGCAGTACGCCATCTCCTCCATGCATCTTTCTGGCACAGCTGAGCTGCTATTGGCTGGATAAATGTAGAGTTCAAATTCCACATAGGATTCTTAACCGTTGTAGCCAGGTGTAAGAGAAACCTGAACTAAGGTTGAAGTTATTTGCTCTTTGTAAAAAACATTAAGAATTACTGTAGCAACTAATGTACTTGGAATGGACACTGATGAAAGTTGAGACGTGTTTAAATTCATGCTGAGTTGACGACCCCACCGTAACCAGTCAACGGATCGGCTCACTCTATCTAAACTTCTCTCCGGGGTGACTTGTCAAATTTATCTCATTTTGCCGACAGTCTGAATATTGTCTTGACGTGGTCCCCATTGCTGTGCATCTAATATGGGCCGTTTTTCGCTCGCAGGAAGCACACCGTTTGATTAAACTGGGCACAGAAATCGCAGCAGCCCATTTTTTGTTTTGTGTGGTTTCAAAGGCAGCCAATCAGGATTTAGGTTATCTCATCTACCATCAGGACCGTTCACACTAAGCAGAGCCTTAGATGGATGGTTTTGGTGGGGATGTCTGAACTGGAGAATAGATGTTTCATTTTGGTCATGTTGTGCAGACTGCTGTGGACTTGCTCTTCTCTGAAACAAAACTATTGGCTCCTTGAATTCACGAGGTGTGGGGTTGGACATGGGGGTCACTAGTAGTTACTTTGGAGCTGTTGTGATCGGCCCTAGAAACTGAAATGACCAAACTCTTTGTCTCTGTATGGCCCTGGGCCCACTGAAGGAATTTCACCACATTCTGTTCTCAACAGCATGGCATGAAGTAAAGGATTGTTTTTATTTTTGATGTAAATAAAGTTTGCATTACTAAAAAACTTAATTTTTTGTTTTATCTGATGAAGATGCCCCTGTCAGGCTTACTACTGAAGCTGAATGTTGAATGAAAGGGGGGGGGGGGGTGTTTTGTATTTAATTCAAATGCCAGTAGTGTTTACATTGTTGCTCTTCAGTTTTATGTGTATACCGTAATCCATAGTGGAAAATGGCAATAAAGGCTTTTTGTTTGGGTTTTCTAACAAACTAGCTCTGGTCTCCTATAGTTTTCATTTGATTTGTATGTAGCTCCATAATAAGAACAGAAATATTTGTCTCCAGTTAAATCTGCCTGACTAATATCCAGTGGAAAGCTCATTCTTGACAGACTAGTAATTTTATTTTCCTCCATCTTTATCATCGTTAACACATGAATTGTTGC
The DNA here is from genome assembly GCF_964188405.1 of Protomyctophum parallelum. Classification (NCBI taxonomy): domain Eukaryota; kingdom Metazoa; phylum Chordata; class Actinopteri; order Myctophiformes; family Myctophidae; genus Protomyctophum; species Protomyctophum parallelum. Next base: position 4,205,254 of record NC_139700.1, on the reverse strand, counting down.
TTGACTATTCTGGGGCAAACATTTGGCAAAGTTGCAAACGGGTCTAGGGACCCAAGGGTCCAACTGAACCCTTCTATGGACTCCGTAAGGTGGTTCCAAGATTAGGTCATATTTGACCAGGAGATCTGCACTTTGTCCACCACTGGCTATTTCTACCAAATGTTAGCCTACACGGCTATAAAGCTCAGGGCGCCAGTTAGCTAGTCACAGTCAGCTACGTATTTGGCACATACACTAATTGTGAGCAATTTAACTGGGAGTGTACACATGTGACCAAAGGGAGTCCATTGGCTACATTTGTACACTATCGGAGTTACAAATGGATAAATGAACACTGGATGTGTGTAAAATGGCTCATGATGACAAGTCATAATGACAAAACTGAGGCCTAGTCAGTGTGGAACAATTAGGTATAACAAATATTTATCCAATCAACCCATGAATCTACATGTACATTTTTTCTCCACTTTGTTTCAGAACAGAAATTGCAGCATCAAGTTATAGATATAAAAACGATATCACAATGCCAATAAACATTTTCTATGAGAAAATTAAACCCTAGAACATGGGAGTATATTGGCAGTATCTTTATAAAACAAATACATCCACAATATAGCAGCAAACATGTTGAGGAAAGAAGCAGACTTAATTTTTTTCTTTTTTTTAAGGGATGGCAACTTGGTATAGCCTTATTTTTCTCATCACACACGTGTGGGTAATCATACGGATAAATAAGTTAACTGAAAAGAATGTCCCGTTAGCTTTACTCTTGCACCTAACTCATCACTGAAACATGTGGCGTTAGTCAAAGCTGCATGTCACATCATATAGAAATTGCATCCACACAATATTAAACAATGCGAAATCAAGAAAGAAAAAGGGTAATAAAATACAGTATACTGTCATGAAATGTGTCAGTCTGAAGCCCAATTTATAACTTTGTTGTACAACAGTGTTTCTCGCTGAAAATAATGTATACATTGACTATTAGCCGAGGACTCGTTTCTAGCAGCTTATAATTTCAGGCTGTGGCAGTCAAGTGATTCATGACTTGATTCTGTAGCTCTTCATACATTTCTCACGTCTCCTCTACAAGACCGTCTCTTCCTATGTTCCTTTCCCACCACTTCACTGAGCACAACTAAAACATCAAAATGTGCAAAAGAAAAAATGTTTTGCAAGCTCTTTCCTTTATAGCGTCACAGGACAAATTTGTATGTTTTCTTAATGTATCAATTTCCCCATGTTTTTCAATGGCACATATTGCAATTTTGTAAAAGAAAAGATGAGAATAATTTGGTGTTTTCCGTTCCATTGTCCTTTAGGCAGTCCGATGTCTTCAGAACCCAAGGGCCTATCAAATCTGCCCAAACACCATTGTACAAAGCTAAGAGAAGCTTAAGCATCAATCAATAAATGAGGCAGTTTTTCTTCATTCCTGACAAGGTCAGATGTAGACGGATTCGGATTTCCTTTGAAAGAGGCAAGTTGTTGATGGTGTTTAGCAAGACAGACCTACTAGTATTTCCCCCATCCTCAACCATACTTAAAACCACAGAATCATGAGCAACATTAAATGCAATTATATGGGCTCATTTCTGCATTTTGAAAGCATACTTTGCAGAAGCTTTGAAGATCAGTGCTGTTGCAGACCAGAACCACAACTCTACAGTTAATGTAATGCTGTTGACACCTGAGCTCTCCAGAGAGGGTGGTCATTTAGTTTCAGTCCAATAACAGACTCCCTTTAATTAATTGTTGTGTGAATTAAAATCTAGGATGGATCAAAATGGCTGCAAGGTGGAGACATTGTGACACTGTAATATTCTTTGACATTGTCAGAAACAAATGGGATAATACCTTAAAAAAGGCGAATTCATACATTTGGGCCACAATAGCATTATGTCTGCTCCAAAAGGTATAAATGTCTTCTAATGTCTTCAAACACTCATAGTCTATGTACAGCCCACACCAAAGGCAGGGTAGACAGTATCTAAACAGCAGGTACAGCCCAAGTCAGGAAAACAGTTCTGAATTCTGTTAAAATGTTCAAACAGTCCCAAGTTATGAAAGAATACGTCTCCCAGCACTGGTCCCACGATTATTGAACTTCCTGAACGAACTTCAGATGTTTGTACCCACTGCTGTATTGACTCTGTCACTAAATCTCGCTCCAAAATGTCATTCCAATCTGTACTGAAAGAATGGAAGATAATACGCAGACAAATCCGTTTCCTCATTTCCAGTTTTGTTCGTCCACTCTCTGATTGATTAAAGACAGGCAGAGAACCTCTCTCTGCGTCACCTTAACTCTATGAGCATCCCATAACACAAAAGCACACGTACAGAGTTGCAGACACATGTAATTGTGTGTATGTCTGTGTTTGCAGGTATGCAGTAGCTAAAGCGGTACACCATCCATTTAATCAGTCCAAGCTCTTCTACCCTTATTCTACCCTCAGAGAGCAACTCTGAGACACGGTCCAGGCATTTACTCAAATGTTGACGTCCCGCACATCAGTGGGCGTGGCCGATAGGTCATCCCCATCTCCGATGCTCTTGGTTTCCGTGGTTACAGTGTGTGGTTGTTGTTGCGCTTGCCGGAGACTCGTTTCCAGCAGAGACTCAATTTGTTCCTGACAAGCCCTGAGACAATCCTAAAGACATGGAGAGACAAACAGACACATCATTCAGATACCAAGTGGCTTTGGTTTGGTTTGAGTTGGTTTCTCACTGGAGGAGAAATGGGTGGTTGAGGGATGCGGAAGTGAAAAAGAAGCGTGGAAGAGGTACACAGAATGGTTGCATAGGGTACAAATGTACCATAATAGGATAATGGGCGAAACGGCAGTGATATTGGCATCACTTGTCTTATAGTATAGTAAAGTAAGCTGTGCACAACGGCACACTATCTGAGGGTAAGTATATGAACTTGGATGGATAGATGGGTGGATGTACGAATCTACCTACCGGATCACTCCTGATGATCTGTGCCAGTCGCTCCGTTAGTTTCTGTGATGTCATGGTGTTGCCCACCATTCTAAGCTGTAAGCCCTCTACCGCAGCTGCCATACTTCCCGCTGCAACCATGGAGGGAGGGTTGGCTATGAATTTAACATCTGAGGAGAATAACCAGAGATATAGTTAATAAAGTACAGGTTTTTTTTTAAGAGACTGAAAACAAGAACATAGTCAAACAAGGATTAGTAACAAAACATATTGTAATTGTGTAATAGGAATATGCTTAAATAAAAGGCTAGAAGCACAGGCAACAATAACAACAGGCAACATGTTGCAGGTGTACATCTTTACTTAGCAGAGAGACATTGAATGCATGTCCTTTACGTACCAGTAGCGCATAACGCCACGAAGGTCTGCGCGTGCTTCCTCAGAATTGTCCTGTGCTCTTTCCTGATTTGCAGCTGGGACAGGAAGTGGTCGATGAAGTCAAGGGGTGTCACCGCAGCCAAGTCCCACTTCAGTTTACTCAGAACCATCAGTTCCATTTGCTGTGAGATGAAAAAGAGGACGAGAGAGAGCGTTAGATGTGAGTAGAAAGGAGTAGATATACAAGACTTTTCTTTTAGAATGGGCCTCAGGTCTTAATGGGTTAATCAACTACATGTGTTAATCAGTACAGCATAAACGAAAGCAAGGGCTCGCAACTCACTTTGGTCTCAAGTACTTGAGAAAGAGAAAGACCGACATGGGTCGAAAGGTTGCTGTGTCCGTGAATAAAAGTTACCTGGAGCATTACAAAGTGAGTTGCGAGCCCTTTGCTTTCGTTCATGTTATCTGTTAGTTTAACAGTTTGGCTCAGCACCAAGGCCGGGGGATGTGCGTTATATTATCTTATTCTTAATCAGTACAGCACCCATAATATATGAATTCACCGATAAACTCACCAATAGCTGCGTCGGTGTGACAGAGTTGTCTGTGTAGATGCACAGCTTCTCAGCAGTGAGCGGTATGGTCTCCTTCATCTTGGACGCCAGGAACATACAGGCAGCTCCCAGCAGCTGCAGGTGGCTTTTCTTGGTCAGTTCCACCGACAGGAACCTGTCCAGATAGTTCATAGCCAACGGGAAAACGTCTTCCTCACACTTCTGCTCCTCACACACCTGCAAAGAGAATCATAACTAGATCGATCAGAGCAGTGGTTCCCAAACTTTCATGTCAAGGACCCCCCCCCACAAATGGAACCAAATAGACCCATTAGGGTACATTGTGTTCCATTTGTACACTCTGAGTTACAGACCCAAAAGGGTCCATTTGGTTCCTAAGTATCATTTAGCTGGGGACCCCCTATTAGAGATTCACAACTTTCATATCTACAGCGGGCACCAGAGGGCGTAGTGACAGTGAGGATGAAACAGACAACATATTTTACTGCTAGTGCTGCTGGATGGCCACCATGCAGCTGAGAAAGTATACTAGGCAAGGACAATACGCCAAATACACTACAAATAATTAAAACAATAAGTTATAACATTTGCAGTTAGATGTGTCTTTTTGGTTGACATTAGCCTACTGACAAGCTACAGACAGAACACAATAGGCTTAATGTATAGGCTATAGAAAGGGCCTAAAAAGAAGTTGTCAGGCAGACATCTTCCTCGTGTGAGAACACAAAGGCTTGAAACGCGTGGTCTACAGAAAACAGAAAGAAAAGAAATCGCCAACTTTGCTGCAGGTTTTCGAAAAATATTTAGAAATATTTCCCGTAGGCTCCAGGCTCCCTTACACAAGTAACATTCTAAAATGTTAATCCTACGACTATACCGACAATGAAGAATGTTTCTTTAAGAACGAGTAAAATAAGTGGGCGTGTATGAAAATAAGTTTAACTAGGAATAATTCGGGTGAAACCATTAAACATAAACACATTTAGGCCTATCTGAACATCTTTGACAGATATTTGACAAATGTTTTAGGGTGAAAGTCTTATCATTCCTGCAACAGTCATCCATTATTAATTAATTGTGTATCTGATATACACAATTGGATATCAGTGGTGGAAAGTAACTATAGTAGGCTACATTTACTCAAGTACTGTACTTAAGTAGAGGTATTTGACTATTTGTACTTTCTTTAAGTTCTACTCCACTACATTTCCGATGCAAATATTGTACTTTTGCTCCACTACATTTATTTGACAACTTTGTAGATTTTGATTATTTGTATTATTATTATTAGCCTATTATTATTACAAAACAAACATTAGGCCTACCCACATCAGAAATATAGCCTACATTTCGCATTGTGAGCTTGTAGATCTGCTATTTTCAAAAGATGTTTCATGCATTTGAAAACTCGAGACATTCTGCATAATGAGTACTTTTACTGGTACCTATGCCTACTTTAAGTAAAGTAAAGAATTTCTACACTGCAGTATTGATAGTTTTACTTATTAAGTAGCCTATACAAAATGTGAGTACTTTTTCCACCACTGCTGTCCTGTCCTGTCAGTGTTACAGTAGGCTACACACACACACACACACACACCTCCAACATCCAAGTGGAGACTATCCTCCTCATGTAGGGAGCCACATCTCTCTGCACGCACTTGAAGTAGTTGGCAGCTGGCAGATAGTTGTCCTCCGCCTGCAACAAAGCCTGCAGCACTCTGTCATTCAACAGGTTCATGTCCTGGTAGGCTCTGCGGATAGTGTCCACTTCACAGCAGATCAACTGATGATGGGTCTCCATCTCCACTTAATCTCCAGACAACTCCTCCACAAGTGTGTCCGCTTTCAGCAGCTATTCTTTCTTTTAGTTTCGTTTTTAAACAACATAAAAAAAAGGATGAAGTTTTGACAGTTAGCTACTGTTCCATTTGCTTCCGAGTGGACAGCCTGTTCCAATTTCACTTTCACAGTGAAGTCAGAACATTTGTCGTCTTGGGGGAAATTAAATAAAACAATACTTCTAAAAGGCTAGTATTTGAAAGCAGCCTGCGCTGTGTCAGCCTACCGAGTCCTCATTTGCACTTCCGCAGTTTCACAAATTGTGCTTATTCCTTTTCTCAGTGTGGTTTGACCGCAATTTCCTCTTTTCTTGGTGCACACCAAGAAAGACTTCCAAGAAAGCTCAAAGGTGGCCTGCTGCTGCTCTGTCCGACAGCCGTGCTGCGTGCTCTCTTCTCTCTCTGACTCTCACTCTCACACTCTCTCTCTCTCTCTCTCACACACAGTAGAAAGGGGTTTTACTGTGTGTGTGTGTGTGTGTGTGTGTGTGTGTGTGTGTGTGTGTGTGTGTGTGTGTGTGTGTGTGTGTGTGTGTGTGTGTGTGTGTGTGTGTGTGTGTGTGTGTGTGTGTGTGTGTGTGTGTGTGTGAGTGTGTGTGTGTGTGTGTGTGTGCTGCCTCTTGCTGCGGCAACTCCCCCAAATAAAATCTCTCTCTCTCTCTCTCTCTCTCTCTCTCTCTCTCTCTCTGTCGCCCTCTCTCTCTCTACTTCCCCTGTTAACTCTCTTCTCCTCCTCTGTGGTCTGCCTGGGCGATGACGTTACTGTTGTGTTGTTCCGTCCCGACCGAACACATCAAAGTATTGAAGGGGGTGGCAGTCGTTCACGGAAGAGACGGTGCAGTGCAGAGCCTCCCCCACCTTCCCTTGGCTTGCACACACACGTCTGCTACAGTGTGGTCTTAATGGTCGGTGGTGGTGGGGACTACTACACCGCCAATAGCAGATAGGGGGAGCAGAGAGCTTATTTGGGATGAAACTTTGCAGGCCTGTACTAGGGAGTATATGGCCATAGTTGTTAACCACTTGGACCCCATGCAGCATCCATATTCTTGGGGGAACTTTACACAAAGAATAGCCGATCTACAAGCTCACAACGTGTAGTGACCCCATGCAGCATCCATATTCTGGGGGGAACTTTACACAAAGAATAGCCGATCTACAAGCTCACAACGTGTAGTGACCCCATGCAGCATCCATATTCTGGGGGGAACTTTACACAAAGAATAGCCGATCTACAAGCTCACAACGTGTAGTGTTGTGACGCTGTAACGGCAATCCTTCTCCTTCCAATGTATATTTGCACGTTACTTCACAGGTGCTGGGAGTGATCATACGCAGTACTAACAGAAGCATAACAGATGGATGTCCAGTCTTAGATCCAGTTTTTCAGATCCAGCTATTTTTGGCCAGGAGATTAGGTGATGATGATTATAGCTACAGAGGAAACTCACGGTCGTTTTACGAAGTCTAAAGGCCAAACCGCACCAGCCGCGGTTTGGCCAGTTGCACGAGTCACGACGCAACACGCAACTCCTTTTTTAGGTCAACCACATCAATGCAACTCCCTTGTGAAAGTTGCAAAGTGCCACATGGTTGAAAGTAGTTGCATGTTGCAACTTGCAAGAAGGTGCAACATGGCGAGTTGCAACATGGCGAATCATTGGTGCGGTTTGGGATTTAAAGAAGTGGTTCTCAAACGTTTTAATTCATTTAAAAAAATCCATTTGGTTCCATTTGTACTACATTCTCAGAATTACAGACCTACAGTATAAGGTTCCTTTGGAACCCCCTCAAGGAACCCAACACTTTGAGAGCCACTGTTCTGTAGCGTTTGAGTGGTTAAGGAATAAGGATGTTGTAGCGCTACTACACTCATCACATTCACAACAAACGGATGTCTCGTAGAAAAGACCAGTGGTGCCATGCTCGTTGCGGAGTTGAGACGTCACCGGATTTCTCCTCCCATCCACTTGCATTGAGTTGCTCACCTCAGCGCATGAGGCGACTTCACCCCTTCTTCCGGGAATGGAACAGAGTGCATTCTGGGATGCATTTGTGCCAAACACATGAACGAGTACCGTGTGTGCGTGCACTGTGAGAGAGTCATGGACGTGCACCGCTGTTGTTGTGTATTGGCTCGGCCGCCTCGGCGCGTTCAAGTAATTAGCCCAAATGCCGCTCGAGCTGCAGTACCTACTTTCGGCCACCATGACTTTTTCGCTTCAGCGTTTCCTCTCGGTGACGTCTCTATTAATATGTACTCTAAGGTCTTCAGTGTTTCCTCTCGAGACGTTAGTTAATATATACAATTAATATATACTCTACGGCCCTCATTTATCAACGCCGGTGTACACCCGTCGATATGAGGGCCTAAGTGTGGTACCAACAAAACATTTTTTACCGGCATGCACAGGTACGAAACGGTGCACGCTCGTAGACCGCGTCCCCCTAGATTCACGAGGCACCAAAGGCTACCCAAATCACTTGCATAACAGGTTTACCAGGCGTCAGGCGTCCGCTCCTCTAGCAACAATAGATTGGCTGCCCCCTTCGCACCTTCTACCAAGCTACAAAAGCTGCTGACCCGTGCATATCAATGGTCCATGTGTGACCTATTAAGCACTGTAGTCTGTTAGGTAGGCATAGGCTACTGCTGCCAGACAGATGACATCATTAAATTGCCATAACACCAAAACAAAATCACCGTTACATCGCTGGAAAATACTACAGTGTAGGTGTAGGATCATGTCTGCTCTCGCTCCCCGCATGTGTGTGACCTTTGATCTCCGTTTCTCAGGGTTGCAGGTCATAGTTTGGACAGCACATACAAGCCTCTGCATTCCATTGACACATTATGATTGATCCTTCTCACAATAGTGGTACATGCCACTCGGCGGCTTCGCTAGCCTTCTGCTGAGTTATACCAATTGCCATTGGTCTTGTGGATGAGCTGTGCATGGGCTACTATTAGCTACTGGGCTGATGGGAAGCTCAAACTGGCTATTTTGATAGGAGTTTCTAATGGCCCAATGATTAAATACAGAGTTATTCAAGTCTAAAGAACATTTTAGGGACTAGGTTGCAAACTGTTAATAAAGTATTCAATCAATCAATCAATCAATCAATGCAGGCAGGTGGTAAAAGAACCTGACCACTCTAATGCATTGTACTATTGTTTTGTGTCATTTTATTGTTGATCTATGTGATGCTCTTTTTTTATTTCATTTTATTGTACAGGTTGTGGTCAGGGTGAAACCCTGGAATATAGAACCCGTAATAGGCTACTAATAAACGTTACACTTGTAAACCTGTACGTACTTACTTACTTACTTACTTACTTACTTCATTAATGTAGCTTATGTGCACACAAATACTAATAACCAAAGGTTACTGTATTCCACAGTCCGTACAAATGTTCATTCAGTGCTGTTGATTTCAATACATTCGGTCAATTCAAATTATTTCGCCTTTCAGTCCACCAGCAGTTATTAAAACCTCCTTAGTCTGGCAAAGACAATAAAAATCTGTTTCATGTTGGAGACAGGCGCTCATTAAAATCCTTTCTCATGTTCCATGTAGGGATCCGGTAGCTAGGGCCTGTGACCTATTTTGGGTATATAGAGAACGAATAGTAGGGGGAAAAAAAGTTGAGTAAAGAAATGCTGATGAGCCCAGAGCAGTTATGGTGGCATCAATAGCATATGTTCACAGCCAGGGTTACTAATGAGGTATAAATACCACAATGCAGATAGCGTCCCACACTCTCATCATTTTGTATGTGTGTTAGAATGCATGTGTGTATGTACTATGTCTGGCTGTGTGTGTGTGTGTGTGTGTGTGTGTGTGTGTGTGTGTGTGTGTGTGTGTGTGTGTGTGTGTGTGTGTGTGTGTGTGTGTGTGTGTGTGTGTGTGTGTGTGTGTGTTTGTGTGTGTGTGTGTGTGTGTGTGTGTGTGTGTGTGTGTGTATGTGTGTGGGGGGTGCTGGAGAGGGACGCTCCCAGCAGCTCTCAAGTGCGTCAGCGTCTTTGAAGTCCTTGAATGCCCTCGTATCACGGCTATCAAGTCTGGACACAGGGACAGAGGCAGAGAAAAGGCCGGGGCTTCTTCCCAAAGAGACACTCAGTCTGCATGCCCCCCCCCCCCCTCTCTTATTCCCCCATTTGTGCCCTCCCACCCTCTCCTTCGGAGTCCTTCCCTAGCTGGGGGGGATTGTGGGGTATATGTCTGCCACTGGCGTTTTGTGTAACTGCAAGAGCTGTGCATAGATAATGTGGGGAACAAGCTACACTGTAGCACACTTTAGGCATATACTCTAGGCTGTAGCAGACATAAACCTTTGTCAACCAATGAACAGGGTTAAGTGGTCCAAGAATTAGATTGCTGAGAAAATAAGTATGTGCCACAAACCTAGCACGTATCTAAAGAACATACTTAGCATCTTAACAAGTAAAAAAACAAACATTCTATGATTATTATCTAAACTAGACCGGTATGGCTTCAGGCACTACGTAAGTCGAGAACAATGTAAATCGGGAACAATTCAAGTTTCGCAGCTCTTTGAGTCTTAGACAGATGTTTTTCGTCTATGCCCGACCATATTGTGTCGCCAAAACATCTCATCAGCCACCTTCCCTTTTGACTGTCTCAGTCAGTGGGGGCTGTAGCATGCCACTTGGACACAGGCCAGGGTCTGATTAGCCTTGGTCGGGTCGCCTGGAGGAGGGTAGACTTACTCATCTGCGAAGAGAAAAGCCTGGTCACAACCTAAGGCAGAGATTGCATAGCCGGAAGTGTCGGACCGGAACATCCGACAGATGTATTTCCCCCGGATACAATATCTTTCGACCTATCACAACACAGATTTGTAAAGTGTCAGCATCATTTTCTTGAGCGGTACCACCAAATTCCAGCAATGCACTCTACAGCCGTAGGTCTTGCCCAGCATGGGAGGAGGTTGTCTACGGTAAGACCAAGAAACACCCCACGATTCCAGGTTTACAACACTGATGATGTGTCCAAGTTTGTGCATCAGTAGATGTTTAATTTACTGAAAAACTCTGGGAGTGGCAGTACCAGTGACAACCAGGAACAGACCACGGAGAGGGTGGTGACAGCCGTAGAGACGACAATCTGGGGCCGGGGTGGTGAGGGTTGGCAGCCCAAACCACTTCCTCCGTGAGGAGGAACCAAAAGCTGCAGACTGCAGTAAAACATGCAAGGAGGGTTTGTATGGTGCAGAGGCTTGTATGGTGCAGAGGCCGAGATGTGTGCTGTTCAGGAGGGTTTAAAATCAGCCTTGTATGGTGCAGAGGCCGAGATGTGTGCTGTTCAGGAGGGTTTAAAATCAGCCTTGTATGGTGCAGAGGCCGAGATGTGTGCTGTTCAGGAGGGTTTAAAATCAGCCTTGTATGGTGCAGAGGCTGAGATCAAATCAGCCTTGTATGGTGCAGAGGCTGAGATCAAATCAGCCTTGTATGGTGCAGAGGCTGAGATCAAATCAGCCTTGTATGGTGCAGACTAGAGGCTGAGATGAGATGTGTGCTGTTCAGCGGCAAGCCGGCAACGACGACCTAACGCACAGAAGGATTCTCTGCACGTCTGGTCAGACGAAGGAGGAGCCAGGCCCGGGCCCCCACAGCGCCTGGAGCCTCTTAGTGTCGCCAACATCTCATCAGCCATCTTCTCTCAGTCTCAAGAGACAGTAGTGGGGGCTGTAGCTGTAGCATGCCACTTGGACACAGGCCGGGGTCTGATCAGCCTTGGTCGTGTCACCTGGAGGAGAGTGTCTTTTGCTACCAGAAACACCCAATGATTCCACGTTTACAACCCTGATGATGTGTCTGAGTTTGTGCATCAGTAGATGTTTAATTTACTAGAGCAGTAATCTAGGTGAGATAGTACTAGTGCCTGTGTCACTATAGAGGCTGGGGTAAAAAACGAGGAACACCACCACCAATATGTTTTTTTTAATATGTTTCTCCCATGTTAGCTGTTCATCGAGTGTGACCCCAAGGAAAACTCACTCTCTTGAACCTGTCTTGAGTGATACGCACAGCTGATTATCATCCTTAGTAGCTGGTCTAGCAGTGAACACAATACTACCAGTAAGACACCCTAAGGGCGAGAAGCGAGGTCGCGCGCATGCATCCGCCTACGTGACGGCAGACTGCTGGGCGAGCACTGCTGTTTTGGCATGGGGGATCAGATCAACATCAACATCTTGAGTGTACAGGGTTTGATGAGGTCAGATCAACATGTCAGAACCGGTCAGCTCCATATATGGAGATCTAAGGGTGGCAGCGGGGGCAGTGTCTTAACGTGGCTGCACTAATAACTTTGGGGGCGGGCCCGTCTACAGCTTGAATGGACAGGTATCAGTCAAAAGGGAGACATCGAAAGGGAAGGACGGGTTGGGTAGGATCAACATATGGAATGTTAGAATAGGTCAGCTCCATATATGGAGATCTAAGGGTTTGAGGTACTTTGAGGTCAGATGTAGAGTTGCTGGCCGGCTCCATATATGCAAATCTAGGTGATGATCCAGTCTTCTCTATGTATGGCTATCCAGGGTTTGATGAGGTCAGTGTCGTGATCTTCATATATGGAGCCGGCCATATATGGAGCGTGTCACGAGGCATGATGGACTGATGGCCATATATGGTCGCGTGGCGTGTCATGAGGCGTGACGGAATGACAGCCATATATGGTGGCGTGACGGACCGGACTGACTTACTGACTGACCTACAGGTTTTGCAGGTTTTCATAGTAATCTACGACCTACGATCGCAATGACTCTGACAACCATAATAGAATTCACTTGTGACACTGCCACATAAATGTGTGACATTCTTTATTTCCTGTCCTGGTATGTAAAGCAAATGAAACATAACATACTGAGTGATAACAAGGGAATATATTGGTTAGAATATGGTTGAATATTTAACCCCAATGTTTTTGTTGTTGAGTATGGTCATTCATTTTCTGTTGACAAGGTTTGATCATATAGCTGTGGGGGAGAAAGCATGTTAGCAATAGTACCAGGAAGTGAGGTACCAGGAACAGCTCTAAAAGTACAGGAAGTGAGGTGGCATTTTAGGTATTAAATGAGCGTTTGGTGATGGTTTGTCAAAGAGACTCTTTTAACCCATTCTGACCTGAGATCAGATTCATACGAGGTTTCCGCCGGACACACACTGGTCTGATGAACCCATTCTGACCTGAGATCAGATTCTAAAAATGTCAGTCGTTCTTCGATTTTTTTCAAAAATAGCAGACCTACAAGCTCGTATCGCGCCACTCGGTGGCGCGATATGAGCTTGTAGATCTGCTATTTTTCAATAGATAAAGCATAACATGATGCTGACACTAAAATGGGTGCCCGTTCAGAATGGGTTAAGGCCAATACTATACCATAATCCAGGGGTCAGCAACCCAAGTTGTTGAAAGAGCCATTTTCGACCAAAAATAAATTCAAAATCTATATGGAGCCGGAAAGAAAATTACGCATTATAATGCAGCTTGCCAAGCTTTATTATCTCCCGGGTTGCAACGAAACTAGCAGAATTTAGCAGGCTTTCCCTGGAAATGTCTTTCAACGTAACTTTTTTTGTTGTTTGATAGCTTCTCACTGCAGATTAAACATACAGGCAGTCAATCTGCATTGGCTGTGAAGGCAAAAGCCTCTGTCCACGAACTGTTAAATCCTCTGTTTTTCGTCGGCTATCTTTATTTCTCTCCCTGTAGAAGCCATAGCGTAGCAGGCAGCAGCCTCACACACCCACTGGTTTGTTTATAATAGACACCTGGCTGGCACGGCACTGAGTGTGTCGCATGCTGTGACGCAAATTTTAGTTTAGTTAAGTTTTCCAATTTTGTAAAAATGTGTAGAATAAATATTAAGAATGCTTGTCACGTTTGGCCTCCTACAGAAACCATAAATGAAAAATAATTTATTGCTACTTTTAATGCTACAGGGAGCCACTAGGGCCACTGTTGCAGACCCCTGCCATAATCAGAAACTGATACACCACATAGAACATTTCTGACGGTTTGGACAAAGGAACCTGCTGTGGCGCCTCCTGACATGAATGTTGGGTGAGGAATAGCCTACATTATTTCCTCCTTTTTGTGAAATGCATTGCCTTTTCATGTTCTAACTTTGTGGATATTTGATTTTGGAAAACAGAAGATCTACAAGTTTTGGTTTGATTACTTTCGGGATTACTTTTTTGATACTTCACTCATTGGAGACACAGACTTCATGTTACGGGAGATCTATTGATTGTTGTTCAATTGAATTTAGTTTGAATCAGGTTTAAATCAGATACAAATATTGAAATGTAGTATTCTTTTTGGTCTGCATGTCACGATATCTGTCTGTTGTATACTTTTATTATGTAGTGTTGCCCTAGTGTTTCCTGTTCTGCCTAGTGCTGTTTGCCTGTCTTGTCTCACCTCACTGTGATTACTAGTTCTCTCCACCTGTGTCCTGTTAGACTCCCAGCCAATCCCAGTGTTGATTGTAGTTCTGTTGCACCTGTGTCTAGTCTATATAAACCTCCCCGTGTTCAGTGTTCCCTTGTCAGATTTTAAATCAATGTTACAGCGTATGTCCTGCTACACTTTACTGTGAGTTTTATGTTATGTTAATAAATATATTGGACTGCATCAGTTTGCCTGCCTGGTTCTGCTTCTGGGTCCTCACCTGACACACCGTGACACTGCATTACACTTTGTTACAGTATGTATAAAGAATTACTGATGCAGGTAAGGACCTTTATTTATTTAATATAACTCAGTGTCTGATTGACACTATATGACACTATGACTCAGACATACCGGTAAGCAACCATATAGAGTTCCCACTGCAGCCATGTTTCATGCTGACTGTGAGTCTGTGACAGCATGACATCAGACCAAACAACTAACTGTCTGAGTCTGATTGGACCCTACAAATCCTCCGGCACACTCGGATCAGCCAACGTATCGAAGCTGGAAGTATATTCACTAAAAACGCCGGGACAATGCACCACACGTCCCAAACTCTTCTCCCTTCTGGCTCCAATTAAAACTATGGAATGCACTTCCCATTGCAATCAGAACTGCAGACTCACTCCCAATCTTCCGCCGTAGTCTGAAAACCCACCTCTTCAGTCTCCATCTTAGCCCGTAGCACTTGCCCTAGCACTTGCCCTAGCCTCGACGACCTTATGCAAAGGCTCAACTTATGTAATTTAGATAATACTTTTGTAGACATATAGCACTCTATAGTGTATATGCATGGTTTCATTATATAGATATTCCACTGTTAGGTTCTCAGCTTACGTAGGATTCTTGATGACTATTTTTATGTATTTGATGTATTACCATGTTTTGTTCTTGATTACCGGTACTGTAAATCGCTCTGGATTAGCGTCCGCTAAATGGCATGCCTAAACTGTAAATTGTGTCGTGGGCGGACGCACAACATATTTAACAGTATGGTCTGAAAGTCTTCAATAATGGTGCGGAAATTAAATAAATGATGATAAGAAATGATACAATTCAAAACACCATGTTGAGGATAGTGAAAACCATAAACCATTTCAAATATGTCTGTATAAATGTGGCCATTCTATGAAGAAAGTACCCCCCCCCCCCACCCTATATACCACCCCCTAAAAAGTTGAAAAAAGGGGTTCTCTTTGAAAGAGAAGCTTTCTAAACCATGGGTAGAAACACAATAGACCACAATGAAAAGATGGATAGAGTAATTGTCCTGTTTAGTGATCCGAAAATGAGAGGAAGAGTGTGTGTGTGTGTGTGTGTGTGTGTGTGTGTGTGTGTGTGTGTGTGTGTGTGTGTGTGTGTGTGTGTGTGTGTGTGTGTGTGTGTGTGTGTGTGTGTGTGTGTGTGTGTGGTCAACACAATGAGGGGCCAAGGGTGCTAACAAGAGGAAAACCTCAAGACAATAGACTCCTCGGCGAGAGAGCCCCCTCCTCCGTCTCTCCCTGACCTCCCTCATCCTCTTACGTCGCAAACCTAGAAGATATATTGAAAACCCAAAGGCACCCCGCCCCCCCCTCCCCAAAAAAAATCACATTTATTGTTGGGTTGATGTCTTTTTTTCTATGAAAACCTAGCTCAAAATCAGTTTTACATAAAGTTTTTATGTATTTCTACAACTTTTTCTTTCTTTCTTTCTTTTTGGGAGATTTGCAATTCTTTAATTAACCACAGAGGAAATGTTGCTAATTTAAAGATGTTTACAGATTATAAACTGTAGCTATTCTTATACAATAGGCTGTTAGCTGTAGATGATTTCTCAGTAATGTACTGTAGGACATTAAAGCTGCAATGTTTGATATTTTCTAACTGCTAAATATTCATGATACTGACATGATTGCTGACCATAATATCATATCAAAACCTGACTACTGTAACTCACTCCTAACTGACCTCCCAGCATCATGTGCACTTTAAGTGCTTAATCCCCTCCAAATGATCCAGAATGGTGCTACACGCTTGGTCTTCAACTAGCCAAAACCTTCACACATTTCCCCCCTTCTCCGCTCCCTCCATTGGCTCACAGTTGCTGTACAAAACACTGATGTTGGCCTACAAAGCCAACAAAGCTATGGCACCCCCATATCTTCAAAGCCTGATCCAACCCTACAACCCCTCCCGCTCACTCGCATCAGCGAACACAGGACAGGGAAGCTGTCAGAACCTTCCCTAAAACAACCGTCCACACGTCTCTGACTCTTCTCCCTTCTGGCTCAGAAACTGTAGAACTGCAGACTCACTCCAAAACGTCTGCCGTAATCTGAATGGTCACCTCTTCAGACTCTGCTTTATCCCATAGCACTTGCCCTATACAGCCTTGGTGACCTTGCAGGCTTATGCAGAGGTTAAAATGTAATTTTGATAATTTAATTTGTTGACCACCAGGCATATAGTTTGTACAGTTTCAATGTACAGATATTCTACTGTTTAAACTGATAGGTTCTTGTTTCACTATACCTATGATCCTAGATGACTATTTCTATGCATGATGATGATGATGTATTACCTCGTGTTTACCTCGCTTACTGTAAATCCCTCTGGATTAAGAGGGTTTGCTCAATGCTTAAATTGTAAATAACATGCCCAAAGTAGGGAATCCAAGTTGAAAGTAGTTACTGATGTTTTTTTAGAAGAATGTAGAATTGTTTGGTTTATTTTTACTTTATTTCTATTCGGTTTGGTTTGATGGTATGTGAATCTGTCCATGGATTCCCATGCATGCAGCAGCTCGACCCAATGGCTAATGGACAAGAGGGGGCTGACCTATGACCGATTGTCGCACTCTCTAATCCCTGACGACCATAAATCTAGGAGCTGGTAGAAGCACAAGGGTCTGTTGGACCTTCATGTCACCCCTTGCGCCCGAGTTTCCCAAACAATGGGTTGGGACCCAGTTTTGACCCCATTTTTTCCAGGAGTTCCCCAGCTAAATGATAGAAACCCAAATGGACCCTTATGGGTCTGTAACTAAATAGAAGCAAGTAAAGTGTCCGCTCCCAGAGTTAAATTAACTTTGATTTTACATTATGTATAGATATCCTTATTTTACTATGTTCCCGGCCTATTATTAGATATTATGATATTTACGAGCCCACGACAAGACCGAAACATCTATAAGTTTGGCTCCTCCAGGGGGAGGACATTTATATTTTTGAGTCTTGAGCTGAAATGTTTGGGAACCAATGGTAGACCTTCCACTCTCTCCCTTCTCCTCACTCCCCCTCCTCCTTACGCCAACCACACGCCAACCACGCCAACCATTTGTACATTCTCAGAGTTAAATTAACTTAGAATGTTTATAAATTGGGGTCTCAGAGCATAGAAATGCCATTAAATGCATATCAAACTGGCGGTCCTTGAAATGAAACGGGTTGATAACCACTGTTGGAGCCGTAAAACGCTTCTCTCATGGGGGTCCCTGGCATATCTTTTCAAATGGGGGTGTACAGGCTAATTAGTGTCAATTTGGGGGTCCTTCACATGAAAACGTTTGGGAACCACTGCTTTAACTAGTATTGATTACACTGACCTTCAACTGCTGTTGATCATTTTATGTCTGCTTGATTACCACTGACCTATAACTATTATTGATTGCCATTGATCTCTATAGCTATTATTGATTGCCATTGACCTCTATTGATAATGCAAGTGATGGATGATGTTTTTGTGTGCTGATGAAAAGGCATGCGCCTCTTCTCTATAGCCAGATAAACACAAAGCAAAGCGTAGAAAAGGCGGAGGGAGTAACTTTTTCAAGTTTCCACTTCCAGTGATCCCGATATTGCTTCCTGCATCTACATTTTGTTGCTAATGCTAAGTGATATTAGCTTCAATTCCGTTTCTCTGGAACAGCAGTCATAAAATCCAGTCATAACTTTACAGTACCTTTTTCTTTACTCTATCTTAGCCCTCATTTAATATTCTATATCTCACACATAAGTTTGATGCATAATTTGAAATAATAGAAATGTTGTGCTTGTGGACGTTGCAACTTGAACCTTGTCTGAGTTGCGTGCCCGGCCGTTTTCAGTGACTGGAAAACAGATTTTAGTTGTACAACTCTGTATGAATGCACTGGAGATTTTGATTGAATACTTTATTAACACTTTGCAAAAAAAGAAGAAGGAATGTACAGTTAAATACAAGGTTTGCTAAGAGAATTTAAAACCCAAGAAAGCCTATGGCTTGTTTCCTTTGGTGTACGTCTTCATATTAAATTAGTGTGCAGGAGTTTCACAGATAATGTCCTTTTCTCTAAGGTTAGAGAGGCACAAATAGGCGGTTTCCTTCATAGGTTGTAATGCACATGCCTCTCTCACCATAGCTTTGTAAACACTGTATGTTTGCATTATGACATGATACAATATGATTATGTAACAGCTCAACCCCATATGTCACATAGCCTTAATCCTAAAGTAAACACAAGGATATCCTTATAGGATTAACACAGAGCAACATATGCTTCATATCCCCTGATCACCCCCCCCACACACACACACACACACACACACACACACACACACACACACACACACACACACACTTAAACTCACGCACACATGCACACACGCACGCACGCACACAGAGAGAGAGCAGACATCCACACATTAATGCGAGTTGAGGTGGATATAGGCCCCATTGTTTTAGACATTGGTTCAACAAGCAGATGACTGGCTCTCCTTGGCCCAGTTACAGAACAATACACACAAAGGACCACATGCACAGGAAGACTGTGGGAAGACAGGCCGGGGAGCAGACAGAGGGAGAGAGTTGGGCTGAGGGAAGACAGGCCGGGGAGCAGACAGAGGGAGAGAGTTGGGCTGAGGGAAGACAGGCCGGGGAGCAGACAGAGGGAGAGAGTTGGGCTGAGGGAAGACAGGCCGGGGAGCAGACAGAGGGAGAGAGTTGGGCTGAGGGAAGACAGGCCGGGGAGCAGACAGAGGGAGAGAGTTGGGCTGAGGGAAGACAGGCCGGGGAGCAGACAGAGGGAGAGAGTTGGGCTGAGGGAAGACAGGCCGGGGAGCAGACAGAGGGACAGAGTTGGGCTGAGGGAAGACAGGCCGGGGAGCAGACAGAGGGAGAGAGTTGGGCTGAGGGAAGACAGGCCGGGGAGCAGACAGAGGGAGAGAGTTGGGCTGAGGGAAGACAGGCCGGGGAGCAGACAGAGGGAGAGAGTTGGGCTGAGGGAAGACAGGCCGGGGAGCAGACACAGGGAGAGAGTTGGGCTGAGGGAAGACAGGCCGGGGAGCAGACACAGGGAGAGAGATGGGCTGAGGGAAGACAGGCCGGGGAGCAGACAGAGGGAGAGAGATGGGCTGAGGGACCGATAAAGGAGAGAAGAGGTATAGGAGGAGATATTGGGGAGAGAAATATTAAGACACCCGAGGAGAGGGAGGGAGGGGGGAAAGAGTGAGGAGACGTGAAGACATATTAGTGGCAAAGGGAGGACATTAACGGAGGCAGCGAGGGGAGAGAGAGGGAGGGGCTGAGGAGGAAGGAGAGAGATGTATAGGGAAGGAGTCTTCGATTGAAGGAGAGGAGAGAAGAGGATAGGCATCTCCTAAAGTTTCCCACCATGTCGCATATAGACCACACACTAATGTCTCTCTCTCTCTCTCTCTCTCTCTCTCTCACACACACACACACACACACACACACACACACACACACACACACACACACACACACACCCTGGTTGTCATTCAGCTGAGCACTAAGGCAGAGTGACAGGTGGAGGCCTGCTGTGTTAATATTGTCATGACAACAGGACTGCTGGTCGTTAACAAGCGTAGGGTGATCTGGAGGTGACGACTCAGCAAAAAAAAAAAAACGGTCAGACACACATTAGCATACACGCAAACGTGAATTCTCACACAAGTTGAATGTGGAAACTTGGGAAGGCTTGTATTATTATGGGGCTCCCTGAAGATACAGTTATGGGTGAAATGCCCCAAACATCGTCTCAAACATCGTCGCAGTAGCCATCTCTGTAGAAGTCTTAGGAGTCTTTTTTTAATCATGTTTATGATCCGCAGCAGCAGTCGTGTTCATCAGTATTAGTTTGTCACTAATTATGCAGATCTTTTTCGTTTTTAAAGATCTACACTGTGGCCGGAGTTCTCAAAAAGATTTGTTTTCACATGCCATGAACGTGTTTGCCTGTGGAGGACGCATTTGAAAGGTCTGTTTTTAAAAACACGTCCACGTGTGGACGGAGCCTGACGAATAAGGCCTGCGTTGTCAAAACGCATCCGTTTGGTAGACTGCTGCACCGAATTATAAACATTATTAAAAAAAAACACTCCTAAGACTTTTACTGCGGAATGCGGATTGTATCTTCTTTAGACGTATTATCTTTTTTTTAATATATATTTTTTATCCCACGATTTTTGTAACCCATTTTTCACCCTTGTGTCAATCATCTAATGTGATCCTGGGCTCTACACACCCTCCACCAACCTAGTCCCCATATATGGAGGACATGGGGAGAGCAACGGACTTGAACTCATACTCGTTGCTCCTTTACACCTGACAGGGGGGAGTTTCCCTGGTTGGACGTAGCGCGTGGAAGGAACACGTTATTCCAACCAGTTCCTTTCCCCTCTATCAGGCGCCCCGGCTGGCCAGGGGGAGGCAGTTTAGTGACCAGGATTACTGCATGTTTTTTGTGAGGGTACCTACCCTAGGGGACACGGGGAGAACATGCAAACTCCACACAGAAAGGCCCTTTCGCCAACCCCGCCTTCGGGTATGGGCACTGATGACGCGGAGGAGGAAACACGCCGCCAGCACCCACAGTGTCCCGAGCGGGAATCGAACCCAGGACCTTCTAGCTGTGAGGCGACAGCACTACCAACTGTGCCACCGTGCCCCCCTAGACGTATTATTGTCTCCACCAGGCCGAAGGCATGTGGGGAGAGTATGTTTTGCACTCCGTCCGTCCGTGTGTCCGTTTGTGTGTCCGTGTGTCCGTCCGTCCGTCCGTCCGTGTGTCCGTGAGCAGCTAATCTCGGCCACTGTTAACCCGGTCGATGCCACATTTTGCACACACACTCCCTGGATGCCAACGATGAACCTCTGCCCCAAACTTTCCAGAACGGCCTGTTATAGCGCCACCAGGAGGCCGCTTTGTGCAAAACACGTTTTTGCACAGTACACCTACAGATTTTGTCCAAACATCACGCAAATTGGTACACAGTCTCTCTAGAGCCATTCAACGAAACGGGTCTTTCAGATTTCTCACACTCCATCCTCATTGGTTAACATTGGCTTCCAAAGTTCACAGGAGTGCTCAGTTTCAAACAAAATGCTGCAAATCATGAACACATCGCGTGATTTCCCTGAAATTGTGCACCCACATTCCCACTAGGCCGAGGACAAAATGCCACATGAACAATTTCAACTCAGCCTCAAGGTGGCGCTATAACTGGCCGAAAAGTGTTTTTACCTCTAACGGCACGGATCTGTGGATAACTTTGTATGCCAACTCCCTAGAGGCCAAGGAAAAACCTTTGTCTGGAATTTTTCACATCTGCTCTTTATAGCGCCACCAGGAGGCCGACATATGTAAAACACATTTT
This sequence comes from Protomyctophum parallelum, assembly GCF_964188405.1. Lineage (NCBI taxonomy): Eukaryota > Metazoa > Chordata > Actinopteri > Myctophiformes > Myctophidae > Protomyctophum > Protomyctophum parallelum. The sequence goes on along the minus strand of NC_139700.1, from coordinate 4,183,384 downwards.
CTATTATTACTCCTTCAGATTTTATCCAAATTTTACGCAAATCGGTACACATGATCTCCATAGTCATGTGATCAAGACAGGTTTGTTTGATTTCTCATATTCCATCCTGATTGGCCACGATTGGCTCCTACAGTTTTCAGGAGTAGCCCGCTTTGTACAAATCTCCTCCTCAACTCCTCAACGCAGCGTCCCATTGCGATGAAACTGTGCACGCATATTCCCACTAGGCTGAGGAAGAATCCTGGTGGAGACCTGTGCCCAGAAGGGCACTTTTTCTAGTCTGTATCTGCACCCAGTATATAAGAAATTCTCCAAACTGTCCTCCAGTTGAGCGAGCCTTTCCCTTAGTCACTGCCATCCCCACCATCACCCCCAACGTGGTCCCTGTCACTGCCATCCCCACCATCACCCCCAACGTGGTCCCTGTCACTGCCAACCCCACCATCACCCCCAACGTGGTCCCTGTCACTGCCATCCCCATCATCACCCCCAACGTGGTCCCTGTCACTGCCAACCCCACCACTGTTGGCCTGGGGAGGATGTAGACTGTAGACCCCTGCCTGCCTCCTCCGATACAGTCGCCAGACGCTTTATTTCACCTGACAGTGAAGACAGCAAGGAGTGCAGAGGGCAAAATTATGCACAGAAGCCTATTGGATAGTAGCCATGGTTCACATGACGCTCGTACTTCACGAGCGTCATGGCGCAACTGCCTCCTGTTTTACGCGATCGCTACATTTACAGTCCAAACGTGTATATAAACATTCCGATTCCAAATATAAAGTTCTCGCCACATGTGCCACGGGTGTTGCTGGTACAGCGATTAGCATTGCTGCATCCCGCTTTCAACTACGCGCCCCTATCGGTCGGGAGGAGGGTGGCACTCGGTGTGTTCGATATAGGCACGCTGACCACCCTGCCAATATAGACTAATAGGCGAGTGCGCTCCCGGTGTGCAACTGTGGATTTCCGAACCCCGTTTGAGAAAAGTAGCCGGGGCGCTCGGATAAAAATGCTTTATATTAAACAACGCGGGATGCAACAATGCTAATTGCTGTACCAGCTAATTTCTAACACCCGTGGCACATGTGGCGAGGACTTTATATTTGAAATCGGAATGTGTATATACATGTTTAGACTGTAAATGTAGCGATTGCGTAAAACAGGCTGCAGTTGCGCCATGACTGTCATGATAATCATCATGACAGTCATGTTTCAGGGCTAATTAGATAGAAACCTCTTATCTTAAAGGCCAGGCACCAATGCAACTATAGTCGCAACTAGTGGGTTGTGTTAAGGTCAACCGCACCAACCGTGCAACTGCCATTGGGGACAATTGTTGTAAGGAGTTGCATGGTCAATCATTGGTGTGGTTTGGGCTTTAGGGTGACCATATTCTGAATCCCCTGTAAACTAAGAAGGTAACTCATAGATGGAATGGCCGTGGTACCGTCGGATATTGGAAAGCCATCATGGATCATGTGCCTAGTAGGCTGACCACCTCACTTTACGGATCCATGTGGTGTATGGATGTGTGTCTACTCTGTAGCCTTAAACTGAACATTTGTTCAGACACACATTTCGGGAAAGTTTCAGCAAAACGGTTCCTGTCAAACAGCATCAAAGATGAGCTGACACCTATCTCGCCAGGGAGGCCACACGGAAGAGATTCCAGGGTGGCAAGCATCCAACTACCATGTGGTACTGTACAATGTACAGTGTACATGACACACCTTTTTGGAGAATGTTTCCGCAAAACAGTTTTGAGGGAAACCCAGAGCTTTCATAGTCACTTCAAGGCAGGATATTCACTCAAACGATGTACAAAATCTCCATAGCTTGCACGTAGTACAAGTAGTAGTAGTGGCCCATAGGGCAGCGTGAGTCAACTTGGTGTACTCACTGTACTGTACAACAAGTACACCCCCCAGCCATGATGTACAAGTACATTACGCAAGTATGTCGCAGGGACTTACCACCAATCCAACCCTTGATGCTGAGTGCCAAGCAGGGAGGCATTTAGTTCGTTTAATTTTACTACTGGTCGTGCCGAGCTTTATCACTGTGCTAGTGTGCTAATTCACTCAATAAAAAAAAAAGGAAATAACACATTATGTAATACTAACCTAACCAGTCCTAACCTATAGCAAACATTTCAACTTGATCCAAAACAATTCAGGAGAAAACCCACTCCACTCCCTAGGAGGATGGCATTATTACAGACAGCATGAAAGCAGCAGAAAATGACTCTGACGACATGTTGGTTTCAGTACGAGCCGCTCTGCTCTGGACAGACTCGTCTGCCACTTGTGGTTTGTGCTCTTTGTTGCGTTAACGGAGACGTGTGGCATTTGGAACAGCTGAACAGAGAGAAGAGATGGGAGAGGAGGGGTGAACTCTGGGTTTTTTTTCCCCCCCTCTCTCACAAAAGAGAAAGGGGAAAAAGCAGGCCATTTGGCCTGTGCCACCCATGATGCCAGCTGCCCGCTTGGCAAGAGAGCCAGCATGTGGCGGGGTAATGGGCAGGGAGGCGTGCTGATGGAGAAGGGAGAGAAAGAGAAAGAGACAAAGTGAGAGAAGATGTTCCGGGAGGTTCATTTGACTCCCAGTAGGCTCATCATTGTCACCATTAGTGTCTGTCTTTCTTCTTCTTTTTCATTTCAGTGACATTTTCACTAAGTAGGCTACCTTTTACTCAAGTACTGTACTTAGGTAAAAGGTTGACTGAGGTATACTTTTACTTTACTGGATTATTTCAAAGAATTTCAGTAGGCTATACTTTTACTTCTACATCTCGGAAGCAAATATTGCACTTTTACTCCACTACAATTATTTTAACACTTTAGTTTCTTGTTACGTTGTAGATTTTGTTTATTATTACAAACATACAGTAACCACTTCAGCCCTATACATTTTTGACATTTAAGTACTGTGTGTGTGTGTGTGTGTGTGTGTGTGTGTGTGTGTGTGTGTGTGTGTGTGTGTGTGTGTGTGTGTGTGTGTGTGTGTGTGTGTGTGTGTGTGTGTGTGTGTGTGTGTGTGTGTGTGTGTGTGTGTGTGAGCGAGCGAGTGAGCGAGTGAATGTGGGACTTCCCAAATTATATATCATTATCATTCCTTATTTAACCTTATTTTAGGAGATAGCAGAATGAATGAACAGCATGTCTTCATGTTGTACAATGTACATGTTAGGTTTCATCCTAAGTAGTTTTTCAGAAAAACGAAAGAAAAGAACGCAGCAAAGAAATCCGGAAACAACACGGCAGTGTACAGGGACTTTTAGTGGGGATTTGTATTGATGGTTGTGCCCAGCTTACGATCCTTATTTGGATATACATATAATACAGTAACTATTAACATTGGAGTTATGATCTACTCTAGCTCAACAACAACCAAGGCATCTCTCCAGTGTTTCATTTATTTTACTTTATTCAACTAAAAATCAATCGATACTTTAGCAAAGAACAAAAAGGGCCTAAAAGTGGTTGCACCCAGCATGGTGCGGCGTTTTGCGGATCCGAAAGTAGTAGGCCATCACTAGCTGTCACCGACGTCCCACTAGACAGCTGCGGAAAACAGATAAAATCGCCCCTGGTCCGAAAAAAAAGAAAAAAGACACACAGATTAACCTCTGTCAACCACCTGACCTGAGTCAACCAGCCACCTCTTTCTCTCTCTTGGTCACCTTATTGCGAATGCACTGAGCACTAACTATGAGACCCTGCAGATCATGTCTGTCTGTCTGTGTGTGTGTCTGTCTGTCCCGCTGTTACACCACCCGCCCGCCACCAGAGGGCGCAGCTGTATCACACAAAACACACACACGCACGCACGCACTCTCACACACACACACACACACACACACACACACACACACACACACACACACACACACACACACACACACACAACTTAACTTAAAAAACTTAACTTAAAATGAAAAAGAAAAAACTTAACTTAAAAAAAAAACTTTAAAAACACTTAACTTCAAAAAACTTAACTTAAAAATTAAATCTTAAAAAAACACAAAAAAACTTAACTTAAAATAAAAACTTTAAAAACACTTAACTTCAAAAAACTTAACTTAAAAATAAAATCTTAAAAAAACACAAAGAGAACTTTAAAAAGAAAACCTTAAAAAAGTATGTAATTTATTCTAATTGTTGTTATTGCCATTTACGAGCTGCGTTCGCTTCCCGCGTTTGCGCGTCTTACTTGTCCTCTATAGCAGTGGTTCCCAAACCTTTTTGGCCATGCACCCCCTGTTACCTCCCGATCTAGCTGACGCACCACCAACATGGAAATATAAATTGCATAAGCTATATAGAGACATATATTTATCCTATTTATCCACATATATGCACATATATGAACCTGAATATAGCATATATATGCAGCATAGGCTATATTCTGCATACTGTTAGGGTCCATTTGGTTCCATTTGTACACTCTCAGAGTTAAATTAACATTGATTTTACAATATAAATTAGGGGTCCCAGAGATAGAAATGCCATTAAATTGGGGTCCGTATAGACTAATGCATGTCAAACTGGGGGTCCTTGAAATTAAACGGGTTGAGAATCACTGCTAGAGCCGTAAAAACCTTCTCTCATGGGGTTCCCTGACATATCTTTTCAAATGGGGGTCCGCGGGACTACTTGGTGTCAATTTGGGGGTCCTTCACATGAAAAGGTTTGGGAACCACTGCTCTAGCTCGCTGTCTCCCTTTCATCTCTCCCAGTCACAGTGCTAAACAGACCTAACAGACCCTAACCGGCTGGATGGCTAGCTGAGGTGTGTGTGTGTGTGTGTGTGTGTGGTGCAGGTATACATGTGTAGTATGCCTCGATATGTGCTCCACGTTCTGTGTGTGCGTGCGTGCACGAGCATGGTCTAAACCTTTTTTTAGACAAAAGACGGCAATGGACTAAGCTCTACTTCATGTCAGCATGTCATCTCTGTTGGTGACAGCACTGAGCAGAGCCAGAGAGCTGTACGGTCAAGTGGCTGAGAACAATAACAAACAGACAGGTCCAGACTCACGCCAACATCACACACGTAGCTGTACTCCTGAGAACAATAACTAACAAACAGACAGGTCCAGACTCCAGAGAACAATAACTAACAAACAGACAGGTCCAGACTCCAGAGAACAATAACTAACAAACAGACAGGTCCAGACTCCAGAGAACAATAACTAACAAACAGACAGGTCCAGACTCCAGAGAACAATAACTAACAAACAGACAGGTTCCAGACTCCAGACACACGCCAACATCACACACGTACTGTACGATCTTTACCCACTTAAACCCCAGCACCCCTGTTTTAATTGCTTTAAAGCTTTAATTGAAAATAGCAGATCTCACATTATGCATGTGCATATACTCTGAATTACCCTCTATTACAGAAAACAAAAAATACACTAGTAGGCCTGTAGAGCCCTGGGGGACTCCAGTCAACCATACAGTAAGTGGTTAAGTATGGTACTGTTGACAGTGCTCAAGATGATATTTGCCTGTGCTGAGTTGGATGGACGTACCTGTTTCACCATTAAAAACCCTAGTAGACATTTTCAACTTATGGGGCCCCGGCACAGTCCTAAGAGCCTTGAGGCTCAATGGTGAATACATGCCAGAGGACGCTTATCCATTCATTCTTATGCTCCATTAATTGTTAGTGAGCCCGCCTGAGACTCCGGAAGGTCCAGGAGGTCCCATGTACGATTCCAGCTATCTGCAATGTCTCAAAGTGTCCCTGAACAAGACCTGCTCCCATGAATTGAATATGAAGGACCCCAATGGAAACAAGCCATAGTGCTTTCTTGGGTTATAAATCCTCTTAGCAGACCTTGTATTGAACTGTACTTTCCTCAATCAATCAATCCCCTCCGTGCCCCTCTGTGGGGAGGAATACCAAACGAGTCGCCCATGTATCAACTATAACCTTATTCAGAACCTCAGTAAAACTATGCCTAAACCTAACCCAATACCTAAAACTAAATCTATGCCTAACCGGAGCACTCAGCTATGGTGAAGCTGAAAACTTGAAGTTTGTGTGGGATGTGTTAGCCTGTTAGGTATCCAACACAACCAATCCATTTCCATTTGTACAAATCGCCTGCCACCCAGCCAACCATGCAGCTAAGTTACTATCTAGCATAAAGCCCAGACCACACCAATGCATCGCCGTGCAACTCCTTGCAACCAAACGGTTGTGAGCATAGACTCAAGTAGACGCATGTAGTTGCAAGCAACCAATTGAATCACTTGCGTCGACAAGCTCCACCACGTGCAGACGTGCAACAGGAAATATCACATAATATCTCAAACTTATATAGCGCCCAAAGACGTTGACATAGGCCTAACACGCTGGATCGAACGCTAAAACCGTTTAGTTGCGTCTCGACCCATTGGTGTGGTTTGGGCTTTATATATTTTTTTTTGGTGTGTTTATATCCGTGATTATTATGTTTAAGACGGTTCATATAGCTAAATGCAGAGCCGGCAGCATGTATGCCACAAGGCAATGTAAAAAAAAAAAAAAAAGTTAAATGTTGGAGTTCAAGCATCTGTAGAGATTTTCCACCCCCAAACGCTCCCCCTAAACTTTCATCTCAGGAGATAGTCAATTAAATTGAGCCATGATGTGTGAAATGTAAATGACTATAATCTGTTGAACAAAGCATCCTTAGGCCTATTTCATTACTGTGTGTGTGTGTGTGTGTGTGTGTGTGTGTGTGTGTGTGTGTGTGTGTGTGTGTGTGTGTGTGTGTGTGTGTGTGTGTGTGTGTGTGTGTGTGTGTGGTTGTCAGAGTGATTAGCAGAGGGGATGTGGTTAAACAATACTAAGAATTCAGCAAACCATAGAGGACAGAGGGCCCTCTGGCACCCTGCTGGGTACACAGGGTTACGCACACACACACACACACACACACACACACACACACACACACACCGCCACATCGACATACACCATTGTTGGCTGAAATCTGTCTGCTCTGCATTGTCCTTATGTGATGGTATTGTCTGAGGCAGAGGCAGGTTCTGCTGAGTTCTTGTAGCATCTCCGGGGCCCATTATGCCACTGGAGGCCGGGCCTGTGTCAGATCGATGGAAGCGGCCCGGGTAGACAATGAGACAGCACGGCTTGGGTTGGAGGATGGGCTAATGAGGTGAGAGAAAAGCTTGAAGTGGAAAACGATGGGTGAAGAAAGGAGGAGGGGGAGGTTGGGGGAAAAAAAGTCTTGGAGCATATGAGGGGATAGATGGATGGTAGCACCAAGGACAAGAAAAGACAATTAGAGCTGGCTGGCTGGAGGGTGATGGGCCTGAGATTGGGACTTGGGGGGGGGGGGGGGGGGGGGGGGGTATGCGAGAAGAGGATGAAGAACTTAAGTAGGGGGGTGATAATGTGGATTAATGGAATAAAGAAAGAGAAATACTAGAAAGGAAAGAATCGATGAGGCAAAGAAAGAAAGAAAGAAAGACGAAAAGTCCATAATACTTACCCATAATGTACAAATCATGGATAAGGGGTCATGACAGATGGGCCTTTTCGGGGAGGGGTCAGAATAAATTATGCTGGACTTCTGGGAAAAATGCCCCAAGGGAGAATCTGTGAGAAAATGCATTGGTGACTTTGTATGCTTTGCCTTGTGAGATATGTCGGTGTTCGATAAACCATTACGTTGCTAACAATGTCCTTGTCATAAAACAGGATGAGTGCTATTTGCCAAACATTCAGGATGTTTAATTCCACGCACTGACAGCCAAACGAATACACAGACAGATTGATAGGTATCACGTTAGATGGATAATGACATGTATTCATTATGCACAAGCTACATAGCTATGGACAATTGGTCTTAATAAATTACTTCCAATGACGTCATTAACCCATTTCCAAGGGGGTAGTTATGGAGAGCTGAAGAGCTTTGTGAAATGAGGAAGAAATGAGGAAGGAACCTTACACTTTTGTGCGAAGGCAGTATTTTGGTTTCAGCATTCATTCAGTGGAGGAACTTGTCAGCATTCAGCATTGACTGCCTATAATGAGATCCACACTAGCTAACCAGAACACGCACGCATGCGCGCACACACACACACACACACACACACACACACACACACACACACACACACTCTCACCCAGAAGACAAACTCTCTATTGAGTCCTCACAATGTGACTGGCCTACCACTGCAGACATCACCCTGCGAGGGCTTTTTTAGAGGGAAGCGGTGTAAGAACACTAGAACGTCCATTTTAACTTTGAACTTTGGCCCTGTATCTGGAGCCCATAGCTGTGTGTGTGCTGCTGACCTGCATGGTGGGAAGTGAGGGGTGACATGTGAAGTGGGCAGGGGTGGAAAAAGTACTCAAATGTTTTACTTATGTAAAAGTATCAATACTGCAGTATAGAATTACTCAGTAGTAGTAGTAGTAAAAGTAAAAGTCCGGAATTCAAAATGTACTTGAGTAAAAGTACAAGGGGTATGTACCAAAAAGTATACCCATTATGCATTATGTGATGTCCCATTTCAAGTTTTTGTTGTTATAGCAGATCTAAAGGCTCACAATGCGTCGGTCGTCGCATCGTGCTATTTTCAAATGGCCAAAATGTATAATAGCTAGGGGCTGAAAGTGGTTATTGTATGTTTTGTATTAAAATAATCAAAATCTTCAAAGTTACTAGTAACTAAAGTTTTCAAAAATCTCACAATTGTGGGGAAAAAAACTTAAAAAAAAAAAGTACAGTACTTTAGTTACTTTACACCACTGGGAGAAAGAGAGAGCAACGAGAAAAGCACCCAGTCTGTCAGACACACACACAGAGACACACCCTCAGCTGGAAAATCCTGAATGAAACCTTTTTACTTTTTTCCTCCTCCTTTTTTCCCCCACTTCCAGCGTACCTTTATTACTCGAGCCCCTTCAAATGAAAACACCTGCAGCTGTTTGAGCTCTGTGACAAAGGTATCTCTCACTCTCACTCTCTCTCTCTCGTTCTCTGGGTGTGTGTGTGTGGAATCCCCACTTTCTTTCTGTCTCAAATCCTCTGAGATTTTGACCTTCTGCCCCTTTCTCCCTTAGCCCTTCTCTTCCACCCCCCCCCCCTCTCTCTCTCTCTCTCTCTCTCTCTCCCCCTCCCTCTCTCTCTCTCCCTCTCTGTGTATGTCTGTGTCGCTCTCTCTTCTCCTCTTTCTCTCCTCTCCGTCCTGACATTGTGAATCAGTGAATTAGCATCTCAATCCCCCCAGTGCCCAGCATTTGTCACCTTAATGACCTGCATGGGGGACTATAAGTTAACGTCTCTGTGTGTGTATGGGTGTGCACGTGCATGTCCACGTGTTTCTTTGTGTGCTTCCTTGTTCCTTACACTGTCTTCCCTGAATGACCCTTTGATTTTGGTTTTCCGACTTTACAATGGCATCTTTTCCTTCGCTGTGGACAATGATTCACAATGTCATTTTGATAAGAGGAACCGGGGGGGGGACGCGACGGACATTTTTGTACATATTATGCTACACCTGCTGCCCTATGCCGGGCACACACAGGCAGCTGCTAGAGCGAGAGGCTCATTCACAACACCGACCAGGACATTGTGACACCAAACTTGGGTCTCAAAACAGCTGCTTTGCTTTCTACAACATTTCTTGGGCCTTTGAACTTGAGAAAAGAGATCCAAGTGTTCACTTACAAAACACTTCTGAGGCACACATAATATGTGAATGTTACTGAATGTTTCCTGGACCTATACTATAGGAAACATTCAGTAACACTGAAGCCAGAAGGCACTCAAAACTTAGAATATAAATAGTAGGGTATGAGCCATCGCATGGTTTACCATGTCGTTGTCTCTTAACCCTCAACGTTGAAACTGTATCTTCATCTTTCAATCCATTCCTCTTTGTTTCATTGCGTATATCTCCACGCAGTATATCTCTGCCTTTTTGGTTCCTCTCTTTCATGTCTCAGTCTCTCTTTTTCACTCATCTGCCTGCTTCAGTGCTGACTCAAGAGAAACTCTTATCAATGGCAGATGGGTGAGCGGACACATTACACTCAGTTTACTACCTGACATGGCGTGTGTGTGTGTGTGTGTGTGTGTGTGTGTGTGTGTGTGTGTGTGTGTGTGTGTGTTAGGCTTTTTGTCCTCCTACGCACAGATAGCATACTATCAGCTCCGCAGGTGAAGTGAAGTATGTACACACACCCACAAGCAAATACAGATACATTCACACTACACCCCAGTGGTAAACCCCAGGTTACTTCCCCACCTGTCAGAAACAGCATTTTATCAGTCCAACAAACAGCCAGCTGAAAAGATAAAGGGCGGTTTCTCAGTGAAAGACGGGTCACGTCGGCCGGTGTGACCGAATGTGAACCTCTGTGTTTCTTTGCAGAGGCTTGGAAATACAGTAGGCCTACTTGTTTCCTATTCTTTAGTGGTAATCGGTAATTATAATACAAACCAATAGTCAACTAAACCCCAAGCAAACTAATTAGCTTAATTTAAAAAAAGACGCGTTAAGTCATGTGATGACTCAACGCGTCATGCCGCGGGCGGTGGGGCGGGGCGGTGATTGTGTTCGGGTTTTATTTAAATTATTTGTTTGTTTGTCAGGGACAAATTGGACAATGCTCAATCATCAGTAGTTGTGTATGTAAATGTCAGAGTTAGTCAGAAGCTAATTTACATCTGTAGTCCCTGAGCAGGCTCTTAAAAATGACTATCCATACAAAAACACATACAATGCAATACAATGCAGGAACAATAAACATTGTACAGGGGACAGAACAACTGCAGAGTGAAGTGAGAAATGACACCAGTGATAAAATAGAGCTGATAATTACTCATGAATACAGATTTGATTTATTTTTAGCCACGTCTTCAGGTTGAATTTGAAGGTCAATTTGTTAGTGATAGTTACTCAGATTATCACAAATCAGAGGTGAGGTGACTAAGATTAACGTTGACATTTTTAAACATTATTGTCATGATTTATTACCTTATCTGCTTGACCTGCAGTGATGAAACACTAAGCATATTGATATCCATGATGATACCATGACCATCGACTCCTTTATCAGAGAGACTGAAAGTCCGTGCACAATGATGCGAGATGCATGTTCTGTTCCTGTTAATTCTGTTCTTATTATCCTCGTTTTCATATATGTCCACTGTCCAATACTACAATGTATCTGTGTGTACATTACACTTCAGAATGTGTCGTGTAATACTGCCTGGCGTTATCATGACTGCACTCAACTGAATAATCACTCGATAAACCCTTGTTTAGGCCTGGGCCAAGGAATTTTTTGATTGATTGAAATATTTATTAACAGTTTGTAGAATTTACAGTACATTTTAAGCACAAACTCAATACAAAGACTGTTAACTGTGAGTGGACGACCCAATTAAGCATTACACTTGTTTACAACAGGGTCCACATTGTTCAATTCATCAAAACATTTAGAGACATACAAATAGACACTTCTATGTAGCTAAAGAACAGAACAGGAATTCATCATATAGGAAGCAAAAAGGGAAAAGATACATATACAGTGAGGGGAAATGGGGTGGGGGGGGGGGGATTCAGATTTTACAGAGGCCAGTTTCGAATTGCAGCCATCCGTAGGTGCTCTTTGAGAGCGGTTTTGAAGGAGTCAAGGGATTCACATGTCTTAATGACTGTTGGTAGGGCGTTCCACATTTTGGTGGCATAGGAGCGAAAAGAATTTAGTCCCTTGTTTGTGCCGAATCTGGGTTGTACATGGTTTGTTGCACTCCCTCTGGTGTTGTGGGTGTGGACTTCGTTTAATGAGCGGTTTAGGCCTGGGCCGTGGATGAGCGGTTTAGGCCTGGGCCGTGGATGAGCGGTTTAGGCCTGGGCCGTGGATGAGCGGTTTAGGCCTGGGCCGTGGATGAGCGGTCCAGGCACTTAGGCCAGTAATCCAGCCTGACGACGTGTCGCGGGTTCGAGTCCCGAGCCCGTCGGCCTTTGTCTTCCCCCATTTCTCTCCCCCTTTTTTGTCTAATTACTGTACCATATCAATAAAGGCAAAACGCCCCAAAAAAAGAAGAAAAAAAAGAGCACAGTTCAAAGTTTAGTTAAATCATGACAGTGAGATCTGGATCACGATTGTTTAATCACGGCATTAAAGGTGTTAAGGGATCCCTCGGGTGGTCAACTGAAATCACAACAGATACATGCGGTATATTAAGTTATAATGTTAACGCAGGCTTTATTAGAATGTTGAGAGGAAACTTGCTCTGGCATACATACAACTCAGGATGACGTGAGGCTCATTTCTTCACATAATTACGGATGAGTTCATTGACAATCCGTGCTCGTCATGACCATCTACTAACTATACTGTACAGTTGGGGAGCAGACGGCAGACTGGCAGCTGTATGCGCTTCTCTGCACTTCCACCACAAAAGCCACGATGACTGAGCCAGCCATACCCAAAGCTCCACAGAGACTGTTACGTAACCCTGGAAGATGATGGGGACAGCTGGGAGGAGGCCCGGTATAGTGTCAGGGGGTACAAGGTCACGGCGGGGCCCGGGGCTGGGGGCCATTTAAGGTAGGAAAGGGGCCAAACGACCGAAACAAATATGAAGTAACGAGGGTCTCACTTTACCGTGAATAACCCTCAAATATATAAATTAGTATATGAAGTGAGGGTGCAGCTAGAGAAGCTACTGTGCTGTCGGTTTCCGATTTAACATCCAATTTCCTTCACTCGTAATGAAGCTTCCGACAATCGAAATAAATAACGGGTACAAAGCGGCATTAAAATAGTCTGGGAGAGGAAACGTGTCATTTGATGACTTATCGTCGCTCGCTCGTCCTTGGTAGTGAGTATGGGGTGTAAACCGGGGTTTGGGACCGAACCCACTCTCAGGACGTTTTGCTACATGTCATCCTGTTTTCTCACTCTCTGTATGTCTCTCTCTCTCTGTCTGTCTCTCTCTGTCTGTCTGTCTGTCTCTCTCTCTATCTGTCTCTCTCTCTCCGTTGCTTCAGCCACAGCTGCTAATCATCATCATCCCAACAATGGTTCCAACCCTCATCTTCCGCCTCCTGCCTCCTTCCCCCTGCTCTGTCTGCAGCTGACACTGAGGTAGGTGAAGTAGCTAATCTGTAACCATAAAGTGTGTAGGTGGTACCTACAAGGGTAAAGTGTGTATCATTGACAGTGTCACGGGCAGCAGGTGTGTGTGTGTGTGTGTGTGTGTGTGTGCGTACGTAACTACCTGCTGGTCCATAAAGTGTGTAGGTGGTACCTACAAGGGTAAAGTGTGTGTCATTGACAGTGTCACGGGCAGCAGGTGTGTGTGTGCGTGTGTGCGTAAATACCTGCTGGTAGCTTTAATATCCTCAGCAGTTTTAGTTCCAGGGGTCTGCTCAAACCAGTGTTTCATTTTCTTATATCAATACTTAAAACAATTTGGCCTATACACTCTTTGGCTTCCTCACAGAGTTATGCCACATGTTGTACCATATAGAGGTGAAAAGCAGTTGTCCTTTCCACGGAGAAACAGAGAATTTGGAACCGAGCATTACAGCTGTCTCTCTTTGTCATGAAATAGCATGCCTCGCTAAGATTGCCCACTAAAAACTTTTTAACACGGAAACCTGAGCATGTTGTGTGTAAATGACATGGTATCATAAGTACTCGGGGAAACTCGAGAGTCACATTGAACCTCTCCAGCCGCCTTGTCTTCTCTTCGTGTTCCCAGGCCTTAATGATGAGTTTAAAACACGTCTCTCCATATGGTCTTCTTGCAGGAGGAAATGTGCATGACCTGCCCTTTCCCTCCCCTCTGTCCCCCGCTGCCCTTTCACTGGCAGGAGTCCATGTCCCACCTTCTAGATTGAACCTCTTCTGAATTACCTGGTCACCATTTAATTCTCTCTGTCGAAGTGGTATCAAAGGGATTGGAACCCAAGGGAATAGACCACTACAGATATGGTTACTGGGGTACAAGAGGAGACGCAAGTTCATCACCAATATTGTAATGTGAGCACATTGCTCGGTACCTACCGTGCACTACTGTCTGTGAGAAGTTAGTTTACTGATTGCAGGAAATTAAAAACAAATGTTTTAGATGAGTGTGATGTGAACCAGTGCAGGCAAGTCGAGTGGCAAAGTGAGTTTAACGTTGTTCGATGCAATCACATAGGACTTTTCTGTTTGGATGTATATGGGTTGTCAATGCCAGAAAGTCGTTTTTTTTTACCACTCAGTAGGCATTCCTGCATAATTTCCGGGTATGATGATGTTGTCACGAGCATACCCTAGTCTATAAGTGTTTGAACGTGACTTTGACCGCAGTCTTACACAGATTTTGACTCGCCACGCTAATTACATTGTCACGATGGTATTACAATTTTACTCTGCAGTGTAGTAAATAATACCATTACTACACATACACACTTTTCCTTAGTTTGAGGCAAGCAGCCACACTAGTCACTACTATCATTACTAAATTCACCGATCCCTGTGTGTGTGTGTGTGTGTGTGTGTGTGTGTGTGTGTGTGTGTGTGTCTGTGTGTGTGTGTGTGTGTGTGTGTGTGTGTCTGTCCTATTCCGGGTCACCAGTGAAATGCATGTTGGGACAGCTTCCGGGTCACACGGACACAGATTAATACTGGGACACACTTTTCCGCGTAACAGACCCACACGGGGGAAAACAACTCGGACGGGGCATGTTAACGTGAACACACGCGCTGTTTCGACACCACACTGAGCATCATTTGCTGTACATATATTCAGGCCGAAGGCATGGGGAGAGAGTATGTTTTGCACTCCGTCCGTCCGTCCGTCTGTGACCAGCTAATCTCTGGCACCGTTGGCTTGATTGCAGCCCTACTCCCACACACACACTCCCTGAATGCCGGAGCTGAACCTCTGCCCCAAAGTTTTCACATTGCCGCTTTGTGCAACACAAATCTTTGGACAGTACACCTACAGATTTTGTCCAAACATCACGCAAATTGGTACACCATTCAACGAAACGGGTCTTTCACATTTTTCAGACTCCATCCTGATTGGCTAAGATTGGCTTCCAAAGTTGCCGCAAATCATGAACACGTTGTGTGATTTCCCGTGAAATTTTGCACGCCCATTCTCACTCGGCAGAGGAACTTGCAATTTGTTGCCAAACTTGCCACTTGAAAATGTTCAACTCAGCCTCATGGTGGCGCTATAACTGGTCGATTAGTGTTTTTACCTATAACTGCACCGATCTGTGTGCACACTCCCTAGAGGCCAAGGAAAAACCTTTCCACATCTACTCTTTATAGCACCAGGAGGCCGACATATGTAAAACACATTTTATAATATTACTCTACTATTCCATCCAAATTTCTCGCAAATCGGTACACATGCTCTCCATAGTCATGTGATCAAGACGGGTTTGTTTGATTTCTCATAATCAATCCTGATTGGCTACGATTGGCTTCTAACGTTTTCAGGAGTAGCCCGTTTTGTACAAATCGCCACACTCCTCAACGCAGTGTCCAATTGCGGTGAAAATGGGGGTGCAGTTTAGACTAGTCATTGGATAGACGGGGTGCATACTTAGTTTAGACTAGTCATTGGATAGACGGGGTGCATACTTAGTTTAGACTAGTCATTGGTTAGACATGGGTTAAGGTTAGGTTTAGGTGTGCTGCCCCGTGGGAGGTTAGGTTAGCCTTACTTTCACAAACCTTTAGTCCATTTATATACAGTATACTGGGATAATGACAGTTGCTTCGTTTTGTAATCAGGGTAACTGAACAAAACAGGAGGGAAGAGAAAAGATAAATTGGAGGGAAAGAAAGGCAACAGATCTTTGAAACTAATTTTAACCAAGTTTTCTATATTTAATTCACAGACAGACAGACAGACAGACAGACTCACACGCACGCACACACAGACACACACACACACACACAACACAGAATTGTAGGTGTGGTCAACAACAGGCAGGTGCAGCACTTCCACGACATGGAACAGCGGTGAGGGAGGAGTTCCAGAGAAAGAGAATGAAAAGAATTTAGGGAGGGTAAAAAAAAGAAGAAAAGCTGAGATGAAGGAGTGGAGAGATCGAGAGAGTGAGAGAGCCGAGAGAGAAAGAGGGAGGAGGAGAGAACGAGAGAGAGAGAAAGCCCCACCAATTCCAGGCAGCTGGTGTAATTATAGAGCACTGAGCAGGGAAAGAGGGGGAAAAAAAGACCTAAAGTTGTAAAAAGTTATCACAGTTCTCTCCACCTCTCCCTTCTTTTTGTCATTGGGCTGGTTCTGCCCTCTACACCTGTCTGCCACCTGGACAGACTGCCCCCAGTGAGGTTTCCCACTTTACCAGATCATAATACTGTACTCGTCCCCATTCCAGGGAGCTCCCGGTTCAAATGAAGAGAACTAGCAAATAGTGATAGTTTTCCATTACCCTTAGAGGAGATGATCATCAGTCACGACGAGTATTGAATAATACCATATTCCTCCTTTGAAGTTGTTGTTGTTTGTGAATGACCCTGTCACTATAGTACTCAACAGCACAAGCACAACAGTCAAACCGTTTGTATTCGGAGAAATGTAGATTCAATAATGTTTTATATAGTTGTCCTTTGTAAATTAATGTCAAATATTTGGATTAGATTAATTGTTAAATGGATCCATGGAGCTGACATTCATACAGTGCTAACTAAATGATGTCGGTTTACAGCTCTGGAGCCATAATTTCCATGACATTTCCTGTCTTGAAAGAAAATGTAAAATAACAAGGGAACATAGTGGTTAACATAATGGTTGAATATTTAACCCTGAAATGTAGTGTACCGAATTTTGTTTTTGTTTTATATAGTTGAATATGCAATTATGCATGGCCATTCATTTTCTGTTGACAATGTCAAATAGCCGACCAATCAGCCTACTTTCCTCTCTAAGTAAAATCCTGGAGAAAGTAGTTAGTGATTATATATGGAAATACATGGAAACAAATAACCTATTAACTCATGCCCAACATGCATACCGTAAAAAACCATTCCACTGAAACAGCTCTCATTGAGATGACGGATACCTGGCTGAATGCTCTCGACCAAGGTAAACTTGCATCCATTTTACTTTTAGATTTCACTGCCGCTTTCGATCTGATTGATCACACAATTCTTAAAAAAAAATTAAATCATTATGGCTTCAGTCAGAATTCTATCAATTGGATGAAATCCTATCTGTATGGCAGAAAGCAGTCTGTATATGTCAACGGCTCATTTTCCTCATCTCGTTCTACTTCCTGTGGAATTCCACAGGGGAGTTGTCTTGGTCCTCTATTATATATCATATACACAAATGATCTTCCATTAGTACTAACCAACTCAAATGCACACATGTTCGCTGACGACACAACCATCACTGCAGTAGCTGAATCACAAACTCAGTTGCATGAGCACCTGGCGAATGATTTTAAATGTTGTTAAATGGGTTGAGAACAACAAATTAGTACTGAACACTAATAAAACTAAGAATATGGTCATATGCACCAACAGAAAAAGGAATAGGTTAGGGCCATGGAACTTATCTTATGGAGGGATACAGATAAATGAGGTCACAGAAGTCAAACTACTAGGAATTAAAATACAAAACAATTTATCATGGACAGCTCATACCACAGATATCTCCAAAAAGGTAATGAAAATGGCAGGAATGGTTGGGCGAATTACAGGGCTTTTATCTGAAGAGACGTTGAGGTTAATATCCAGTAGTCTGATTTATAGTCACGTTAACTATTGCTGTGCAGTATGGGGCAATGCAACTCAGACAGATATGAGAAAACTACAGATCACACTAAACAAGGCAGCTAGAATGGTCTTAAGATGTGGGTATGAAATTGACACGGGTGAACTGCATAACAGAATGGGATGGCCCACAGCACTTGAATGCATAAGAAAACAGTCTCTTGCATTGATTTCTAAAATAAAAACATCTAATAAACCAGTAAACATAAAGAATAAATTAACATTAGTTCGAGATAAACATCAGGTCAACACAAGATCAAGACACAAAGATATTTATGTTCTACCAAAAATAAAAACTAGTATGGGAGGCCGATCTTTTATTTCTAGGGCAGTTAAATTATGGAACTCATCACTATAGCTGAGATTGATTTTATTGATGCACTATCATGCTGTGATTTTGTTTTTCTGTTCTAGTTTCTGTGTTGGTATGCGGTCAGGTTTTCAGCTGGCTCAGGGAAGAGGACGACCCTGCCATGCATAGTCCACCATAGATAGGTGAATGAATTGTATCTGTCTGTGGGCAGGCATATGCTGTGCCTGTGTGTGTGTGCGTGAGTGTGTGCGGCTGTATGAGTTGAGGATTAGAGGTATAGGTATTTTTATTATGTTGTAACATTTAACTCACTGATGTCGTTTAGCATCAGTGTAATTTGAAATGTAATTTTGTAATGAAATGTACTATTTTGTAATGTAATATAATGTATTGTGTTATGTTTTAATTTATTTCTGGACTCTTGGAAGATTAGCCGAAAGGCTAAAAGAGATCCAAATAAAAATCAATCAAAAATGTCAGCTCATAGGGAGAGCTGTGGGGAAAAAGCATGCTAGTAGCAATAGTTCCAGGATCTCCAATGTTTGGTTTGATTACTATTGGATAACCCTTTGGATACTTTACTCATTGGAGACATTTAAAGGAACTCTGCGCTGCGAGGCTCGCCAAGCCACTTGGAGCAAGGATCAGTGTCTGTACGTACACGTACATGAAGTGAACACTTGCATAAACTTCAAGTGTTGCATAAGTGTTGACTGACTGCATCCGTTTTGTTACTGGATAGTGCAGAGAACCGTCTCCTTGGGCTATGGGTGGAAGCGCAAGCGGTTTCCACCCATAGCCCGAGGGGGCTATGGGTGGAAACTACTTACGCTTGTCTGGGAGATGTGGTATAAAAGCTCCTACCTTGTTCCGGACTTCAAAGAGATGAACCGACAAAACGATAAATCTGCTCATATCTTAATAATTCTAAGCAGGACGTACAGTAGGTGGCGAGCAAGGAGACTTTTT
Source organism: Protomyctophum parallelum (assembly GCF_964188405.1). Classification (NCBI taxonomy): domain Eukaryota; kingdom Metazoa; phylum Chordata; class Actinopteri; order Myctophiformes; family Myctophidae; genus Protomyctophum; species Protomyctophum parallelum. The sequence goes on along the minus strand of NC_139700.1, from coordinate 4,164,306 downwards.
TTTTTTTTTTTTTTAATGTGGCTCTGTTTAATCTGAATGCAATGGACCCTTATTAGTTTTACAGTGAATCTAGCAGTGCTACAGTTTAAGCTACAATCCTTGTTTTATGTCCGTCGTCTTTTATGACCTACCAAAAGATCTACACAAACTCAAAACTAACCTAGAAAAATTCCTCTCCTCAAAATACAAGTAATTCCTTGAACACCATAGATTCCCCCTCCTTTCTCTGTATGTACCACATGATTCTACTGAGCTTTATTACAATATGTTTTGTAGTACATTTGTATTGTATTGTACGTATGATATGTGTAGTACTGATTAATTGAGTACAATGACTTTGACTGTAAGTATTCAACCAATCAACCAATCAATAAAAAAAAACTCCCTCTCCTAATGGAAAGCGGTAATTGCAGTTATTGCAATGGTGTCCTCCAGTGTCCAATCCAGTGCGCCATCTCCTTCAAATAACTTACATTCCTACCCCCCAAAAAAATTCAGAATTGTATGCGTGGTTACGTAGCAGTAAAATCCAGTGTTCATTCATTCGGCTCAGAGTGTAACACTGAGGCGTTTACTGTGCAGGGTTTTGTAAAGCAGACATTGCTATTCACAGCAAAACATTTACAAGTACCTGTCGCTGTCTTGATCTTCCTTCTTTCTTGTCTCTTCCTACATTGCCCGCCCCTCTGTAACAGGAAGCCTGGTTTTCACTCCGAACTGACTAGTGTGATCTGTCTAGGCCAGGGGCCACACCTACCTATTCCCCAACTAATATTCGGTTATATATCCGCATTGGATTGTTCCCCCACATTTTTACATTTTTAGAGATGGGCTAACATGCACTTCATGGGTTTATGGCTAGGCACTAAAGTTATGTGGACTCTGACGAATTGATATCTTCTAGTTTCTGACGCCTGTTGACACGAGGTTATATCCTATAATCCGCTCTAGATCTAGTGTCTCTACCGTGGGCATGTCATAGGCAAAGATAGACAAGCAACAAGAGGAAACTATTCTGAAGAATTAGCCATAGACATAACGTGTCGTGTCTGTCATGACCTTGTACTGTATATAGAGGCGTGTTCCTTCATCATCAAACACGGACATTATGTGGGAATGCCTAATGAGTGGCAAAAAACTACTTTCTGGCCTTGACAGCCTATACAAAAGTCTCATCTGATTTCATTAAACGATGTTAAATGACTTTAAACTCACTTTGCCACTCACTTTATGCATGCACATTGCACATACCCTCTATTGTCACTTTTTGCTATTTAACGTACAATGAAGTACAGTATATGGGGTTTAAGTGGTTAAAGTCGTTGTTTGAACCCCAGGCAGGGACTTCACATGGCTCACATGAGCCATAAATAGCAGCAACAATACCATGTTTAACATACAGATAATTACATAATATCACACAAGTGGTTTTATGTGTCTGTATGGACAATGGCCATATCCAGTAACAGTGTCTAAAGTTATGACACCTGGCAAGTAATGTCCGTTATTTAATCAGAAAGTGGAAATAGCCTTTAGCTTCACTGTCATAAACACAAAGAAAGAACAGGATCACAGAAAGGTAATAGGCCTTTTCTCTCTCTTGCACTCTCTCTCTGTATCTCTCCCACCTATCCGTAGTGTCTGTGTGTAACTGTTGCTGAAAGTGGTTCACACACCATACTGTGGCCTCGGGGCATCATTAGATGTACTCGCTCGACAATGCTAGAGACAAGGAAACCATGTTAACAATGTAAAAGGGAAATTCCCTCTCATTTTTCTTTCTTTGGCAAAGGGAAAATCAAAGTCATGGAGAGGTGGTGGTCGCCTGAAGGTTCGAGAATCAACTTGGAGTTGGAAGTATGGTTCGGTTGACATGCCTGGGAAAAAGAAATCTGAGGTGGTGGTGGTGGTGGGGGGGGGGGTGTATGACCAAGATGGCAGCATTAGGGGGGATTAGATGGGGATCCTACAGGTATAGCTGGGTCAACTCCATCTACACAATATTATAATGAATGTCCTTGGTCTACTACAGATCGTGCTAAAGTTTATAGTCCTAAAATATGAAAGTGAATATGCAGTGGGTACCGGTATTCTTGCCAGATTTCCAATGTTTTTCCTTTACTTTTTTTAATGCAGGGAATTGCAGGTGCTCTGGGTTCAACATAATCCTAAAAAGTTGTATTGTATAAATTATACCGGTTAGTTATCTTTTGAATGAAACACGCAAATATTATAAGCCTTTGTCTACTGTTTTCATATGTTCTATCTGTGTGTGAACACATGAAGTCTAAAAGACTATCTCTTTAATGTCACTTATCTGACATATTTTCTTCATGTCTTTTCCGCTTCCCTCCTTTTTTGCCCTCTTGTTATGCACCCCACTTCTGCTGTCCTGTGTGTGTGTGTGTGTGTGTGTGTGTGTGTGTGTGTGTGTGTGCGCACGTGTGCGTGCGTGCGCGTCTTTGTGTGTAGAGCAGCTGTCAGCCAACACTCCGCTTGGCAGCCCTTCTGATCCATGAGCCATGAAATCAGCCATTCACACACACGCGCACGTACATGTACACACACACACACACACACACACACACACACACACACACACACACACACACACACACAAAGTTGTGCATTCAGCACACTAGTGCCAGGCGGACACTTGTTGCATGTTGTCCTTTATCTTTCTTTTTCTTCCCTTCCTTCCCTCCTCCTTCCATCCTTCCTTCCTCCCTCCCTCCCTTCGATCGTTCTTTCTTCTGTTCTTTCCTTGTCAAATTACAGAAAATTGACTTCCCATGACAAAAAGAAGAAGAAAAAAACTTTGGCACCACTACTCAAAGCTAAGGCAGCTTTGTGAAAGGCGGCTCCAGAGTGGCACTGCTTTTGTCTTCCTGGCTTGGCTGCATTCCTGGAGTGTGTCTCATATGGCTCCATTCCCTGTACTCTTGTTCCCCCGTCCGACCATGCCCTCTACCCCATTTTCTACCGTCACACACTCTCTGGCTTTCTCCCTCAATGTCATCTAAGAATGCCTATAGGAAGTGACTGGGTGGTTGGCATCATTTAAAAGTTGGAAGAAATAATTTGTCAGTTTTTGTATTTTAATCTAATTTGTCAGTTTTGTATTTTAATCTAATGTATGTGTGTATCTCATTTTATTTATTATTTATTAGTTTTAGTGAGTAAACCATTCGTTAATCAATGTTACTTACTAAATGAAGCACATACAGTGTGATCTTTTGATGTATTTCTTCTAGCCACTAGATGGCAATGTTCTGTTGTATATCATTTGAGTAACCTGATACCACAGTGACAGCCTGTCAGCCACTGGCAGGCAGCTCGATTTAAACAAACAATCAGAGCAAATACTTCTAAGTGGCTCGTTGGTCTAGGGGTATGATTCTCGCTTTGGGTGCGAGAGGTCCCGGGTTCAAATCCCGGACGAGCCCACCTTTTGATTACGAAGTCTATAAGAAACATCTCTCTCTCTCTCTCTCTCTCTGAAATGCATTCATATGCTCCTTGATCAGCTTTCCTGGTAAAAAAAAAATCTGGAAAAGCCACCAGTACTTTAAAGTATGGCCGTTAAAGTCAGTCATGTGGATTTAAATGCCTCCTCTTGCACCACGCAGAAATTTTCAGCTGCTGCTTTGGATTTATTTGCATCAGGAATTCCCTTATTTGGTCCCACAGCTCCAATAAGCGCTCCAGGGCTTTCCCCTGGCCTTGCTCTGCCAACATGCCGTTGACACAGTCGGCAAGTGGTCGAGGAAGTCCTCCTGTGCGCTCAAGGACAGTGGTTCTCAATCTTTTCAGGCCACGACTCCCCAAAATAATCACGCAACATAATAATGGAACTGCATGGGGACTCCCGCCCAAGCCTGACAAGCACTTGTCAAGCACTAGGAGTTGAGGCATTAGTTTGACTCGGTTCCACAGTTAAATTGTGTGAAAATAGCCGATCTACAAGCTCACTACGCCTCGCGTTGCGAGGCGTAGTGAGCTTGTAGATCGGCTATTTTCAACTATTATATTATTTGACAATTTGGCCATAGTTTGTTGATTACATTTGATGCAGTAATGGACTTTTTCTCTCTTCTTTAGGTATTATTAAAGGTCACTTCACTGTCATCTGCGTGTTTGAAGTAAGGTACCTCTGATGAAGACGATTACAACCATGGTTTTGTCCCTGACGATCTCATTACTAAGTGTGGCACACAGACCTTGTGGTGACTGAAATAGAACTATAATCTACTTATAACACTGTATAATTGGAGTTACAACAACTTATAAATACTCGTTACACATTAAAAAGCGTTTCATTGTCATATTGACTTAAAAGGTCATGTATGACAACATTGTAATCGGCCTATGACACTATAATTACCGTTATAAGCATTCATTGAGGTCATACGCAAGTATCATAGCCTACTACTTCATTATTACTGGTGTACTGTAGAGTTGCTGGCCGACTCCATATATGGCTCTATGCAGATCTAGTATGTCAAACCATGTATGGCTATCCAGAGTTTGATGTGGTCAGTGTCGTGATCTTCATATAGGAGATCCAGGTGATGATAGTCAGCTCCACATATAGTAACTTGTTACTTTGTAGATTTCTTTATATTATTACAAAACATGCATTAACCACTTTATCCGTATATACTTCGGCTATTTGAAAATAGACGCTCACAACAAGTTGCTTTGCACTGACACTATGTATGAAGACACTATGCCCTGATTTTCATTACAGAATGATCAAAACTGCCAATGGAGTGCTACAGTGATGACAACTTTGAATGAATACCAGACGACTCACTCCTTTACCTGTTAACCTTTTAATAGGTCTATAGGCATGCGGCCTGCGGATCACCAGTTTGACACCCCTAGAACCACTTAACCACCAGATGGTGCTGTTTAACCAAAATATGTTAACCTCCAACCTGCCACATCATCTGTTGTAGCAGCTCATTCTCAGACAGGACAAGGGAGGAAGCCAGGCTCGTTGGTCTAGGGGTATGATTCTCGCTTAGGGTGCGAGAGGTCCCGGGTTCAAATCCCGGACGAGCCCTAATTTTGACCCCTGGAGGTCCCCGGGGGTCAAAAAAAATGTAAGGACCACTAAACCACTTTTCAAACCGATCTTCATATAATAGGTCCTCAGTAATAACCATGATAAAATGGCACGATGTCTTTCTACTCAGTCTGTGTCTTCCAGTGACATCATCATTAGGCAGATTCTTTTTTAAACAAGAATTTTTGACAAAAATGTTTAGATTTTCATTATCGCGAGAATGATGGCTTCCATTTTCGCATTGCAACTTTCCAGGACTAGAAAGCCTGCCGTTTTTATTAGCTTGTATTCCCCATCGATGATGTCACTGGAAGATGGTTTCTGAACTGCCCACAGCCCTCCTATGAGACACAGACCGAGTAGAAAAAAATTGCGCCATTTTATCATGATTATTAGTGAGGACCTAATATATGAAGATAGGTTGAAAAGTGGTGAAGTGGTCCTTTAAGTAGTACATTATTTAACTACATTGTTTTATTTTATGACTTATTGCACACTTGACTAGTATTATAATGCCTATACACAAATAAATCAATACACTTATATCTTAAGTGTTAAGACACTATGGCCTGATTTCCATCACTAGTAGTAGTAGTATTATGCAGGGATGACAACTTTTAATAGGGCTACCTGGAACTTTAATAACTACTTCTTAGAACCACAAGATGGTGCTGTTTGATCAAATTATGTTAACCTCCAACCTGCCACAGCATCTGTTGTAGGCTGGACAGCCTGGGAAGGGCTTATGATCCGGAATCCATTCAACTGCAGAACTGGAAAATACAGGCTCGTTGGTCTAGGGGTATGATTCTCGCTTAGGGTGCGAGAGGTCCCGGGTTCAAATCCCGGACGAGCCCTAATTTTGACCCCTGCAGGTCTCAGGGCTCAGAAACATTGCAAATTTACCTAAACACAAAACTCTCTATAGATCCCAAATATTGTCAGATAACTGTCCCGGGAAGTTGGGAACCCACTGGAAAAAGAATACTGATAGCAAGCACACAGACCTGACATTCACTTATGTTTCCAGTAACATGCTGTCTGTCACCCACCTGTCTGTGATGCAGAGGGCTTCTGCAGTGATGCAGATGGGCTTCTGAGTTCTGCCATAAGCCTTGAACTTTCAGGACCAGCACGGCAGCACCCCCAGCGTTTTCCTCCCCACACTGTCAACAGTCAAGCATAATGGCCATCACAATTGGATTCTTTTAAAATAAACTTATATTCGACATAACATTCATTTACGTTAATTACACTCAACAACACCTGTTGGTACTTAATTGGCAGGCAATGGCATCACTTGTGTGACATCCAGGGCTTACCTTCGGGAGAGAAATTTACATCACTCAACATCACACAAACGCATGCTATAAGGTTTGACGTAAACCTAAACATTCAGAGACCCTTAATGTGTTCACCTTTCGTTTCATGTAGGTTGTACTGGCATTCCTTTTAGGGTTTATGATCCGGTCAGGAGCGCATGGTAATTTACGTCCTGTTGTAGTCACTGATTTGTAGTCATCAGGCAGGAAACCACAAGCCAGAAGTACCAAAAATAATTCCCGCAATCATAATTTTAGGGCCTACCCAATAAAATCCTTGATGCATTTTTTTTTTAAATATAAATGAGAGTGTACTTTCCAGAGACTAATTTGCGTCTGTATACGTTTGTTATCCCACAGGGACATTCTATTTTATTGGGTAGGCCCTAAAATTATCATTACAGGGAATTATTTTGGGTAGTTCTTATTCCGGTTGTGGTTTCCTGCCTGATGAGTACAAATCAGTGACTACAACAACATGACGTAAATTACCATCCACTCTAGACCAGTTCACACAGCGATTTAGTAACACAGACCAGCCTGGTGGCGCGAGGTTAGTTAGGTTGTAGGAGCTCATTTGCAGAAAGGACAAGGGAGAAACCCCAAGTTCAACTGCAGTACTGCATGATCTAGGCCTAGGGGAATGATTCTCGCTAAGGTTGTGAGAGGTCCCGGGTTCAAATTTCGTACGAGCCCTAATTTTGACCCTGGAGGTCTCAGGGCTCAGAAACATTGCAAATTTACAAAACACAAAACTCTCTAGATCCAAATATTGTCAGATAATAGACCCACACTGGCAAATACTGATAGCAAGGACACAGACCTAACAGATTCACTCAAGTACTGAAACTTCCACTTATGTTTACAGTAATTACTAATTACTGCTGTCACCCACCTTCTGCAGTTCTGAGGCCATACCCATAAGCTTCTCTAGTAGGCTACATTCAGGATCGAGTCATCAGGACTGACAACATTCATTTAGCCTACGTTAATTTCGCTCAACAACACCTGTTGGCCCCTCATTGGCAAATCCGACAGAAATGTACACAGTTCACTCAACACAACAGCATAGTGAGCATACAACATATTTTAATTGTGAAAGCCTGAAAGCCAGGTACCGTTTGGCGTAAGCGTAAACATCTACAGAACCTTAATGTGTTTACCTTTCGTTTCGTGTAGGTTGTACTAGTTTGTAGGAAGTTAACTTGCGCCCTCGGCCTCGCTTGTACCACGAAAGCGTGAAGCAGATGTGAATGGATCATGGATGTGTGATGGAGCGGCATGGTAATAATAACTACATGTCCCAGAGTGCTTTGCGGTTCGGTAGGTAAGTCTCTCTGCACAAATCCTCTCCGCTAATCGCATCATCCCTACTACAGCAGCTTGAGAGTTTCAAGGATCACACAGGAGGAGAGCATACACTACATACATCGACAGTCAGTGCGTGTGTCTCCATTGCCTGTGCCGTGGTTTACATTATTGAGGGAAAGAGGGACACTATATAACAACAGCGATGAAAATGGATTTAAATGCCATCATAGACCAAATGGAGACAGGGGACCAAGACGCTGCTTTGATCGCCCTACAGTCTTATAACAAGGAGGTAAAACATCACCACTGTGTCATCCATCACGTCGATCCGTTTCCATTTCAATTACTGTAAAAATATATTGAAAAAGCACTATCGTATAGGCTACAATTATATTTAATATGAATCCTTGTAGTGTCACCATGTTCCAATATATAGGCCTGCGTGATTTCAGGAGAAGTAGGTACATTCTCCATTCTGTTTAATGAAGAAGAATGAATTTGATTAAAGTGTGTGTGTGTATGTGATTTTGAAATGTGCATATAATCAGATTCTGAATGATATAGGTCGGTTGGTTCTGTCTTAACCATAGTAGTAGGACAGTAGACAGTAAAGTAACTAAGTACATTTACTCAAGCGCTGTAGGTCTACTTAAAGGGGAATTCCACTCATTTTCAACATTTTGTAAAAATGTAAAAAGAAAATGTGAAAATGTAAAAAAACAATGTTTCTTTTTTTTTTTTTATTCACACAACAGCTCTTTAAAGGACAACTTTAGTTTTTTTCAACCAAGGTTCATGTTTTAGGTTGTTATTAGAGAAACTAAAAGGTGAGTGTTCATTTTCTTTCATTTGCTGCTTTCTTTTGTTTTGGGTATTTTAGCAGTTTTTGACAGGGGGGCGGGGGCATTCGAGCATGGGGCTAAGTATGTATTTCTTTACAAAATATTATGGCGATGTATTTTTTTATTATTTATCATAGTCCTAATAAACCCTAAGAAATTACAACTGACCACAAAAGATAACAGGATCTATGTTATGTTTGTCAGAATGTGACAAACTGACATATTGAGCCCTATACTGTACACACAGTATAAGCCTTCCCCCAGTAGGTAGATCACATTCAGTAGATCCTGTGATCTTCTGTGGCCAGATGTAATTTCCTGGGGTTTATTAGGACTATAGTAAATAATACAAAAATAAATCACCATAAAATGTTGTAAAAAAATACATATTTAGGCCCATGCTCGAATGCCCCCGCCCCTCCCCCCCTGTCAAAAACAGCTAAAATCCCTAAAACGAAAGAAAGCAACAAATGAAAAAAAATTAACATTCATCTTTTACTTTCTCTAATAACAATCTAAAACATGAACCTTGGTTGAAAAAAACTAAAGTTGTCCTTTAAGTACAATTTGGAGGTACTTTTACATCACTGGAGTTTTTCCAATTTTTTAATACTTTTCCTTCTAACCCCACTACATCTCAGATGTACTTTTGTAGGCTACCAGTACAATCCACTACAATTATTTTAAAAGTACATTTCAAATGATTGTAACAGTCAGAGTATTTCTACATTGAAGTATTGATATATAAAGTAAAACATTTGAGTACTTTTTCCACCTCTGGGTTTACTCTTAAAGGTATATTCAGTGATTTCACTCAAAAAACCTTAAGTTTCGTTTTTGGCTGTGGGACCCAGCCTTTCGTCCAATCAGGATAGAGAGTCAAAAACCAAACCTAAGGTTTTTTGACCCCCAGGGGTTAACTGGGGACAGGGAGGAACTCCTTATATGGTCAGCACACTCTATAGTAGGGAGGATTATCACAACAAAACAAAAAAATAAGTGATATTTGAATTAAGTGAAATCACTGAATTTACCTTTAACAAATGTTTATTTCCACCTGTCTGTTAAATTGTACCAACAAACACTCAGCAGGCGTTCCTACATAACTTCTGGGTATTATGATGATGTCACATACCCTCTATAAAAGATAAATGGCCCTATCCATGTAGTAGAGGAAAAAAGTACTGCCGAAGCAGACAACCCGAAGCACTCCAGTTTGGAACAAAATCCTTCTAGCTGCAATAAGGCTCGAAAATACAGGATGAAATGAAGAAAATGCCAGCACTCATTATATGTCCTTTTCACATGATTTTATTTACCTCTGCGTTGACGACGCTGAGGAACCAGGCCGAAACGCGTACGTTGTCCACTCTCATCAGAGGTAAATAAAATCATGTGAAAAGGACATATAAATGAGTGCTGGTATTTTCTTCATTTTAACATTTAAGGCTTGACATTAAGGCTTGTCTTTTTGTCTGGGACAACTAATACATCTTTCCGGACAATTAAGTGCATTAAAATTCATTTTTTTTTGTTTCACTTTTTCTGTGATGCTCCTATAGCAGCCAACAATATTATCTGACATTATTGTCTATAGCTTACCTAATAATCACCTTTCCAATATTGTTGTCCACCATTCCGTTTCAGGAAAGCCAAACCTTGTGTTATTCTGTAGCTTGTTTCTTTACTTATTTATTTATTTTAAATGGCTACATTTAATTTATTCCAAATAGAAGTCTGCTAACCGTGCACGGATAGGACCGATCTATGGCTGTGTATTTGGAATACATGAAATGTATTTAAGATCACAGACATTATAGGGCTACTAACTAATATTCAAAAATGGATTCACCAAAACCAACTTACAGGTGATTTAAAATGTATTTGTGCGTGCTCGTGCTCGTGCTCCGGACAAATTACTGTTATGCCCGGAAAAGTGAATAGGAAAGTACATTTCCTATACCCTGCCCTGGCCTATATCTTTGGTTCGAGGCTAGGCTCATAGTTATTAATAACTATATTTTACCCCATATCATAGCATACATTCCTATCTTCCAAAGGTAGACTGGAAGAGAAACGACAACAAGAACACACAGAACACACAATGTGTGCGCGCAAACCTTCCTTGAAACTGATAAAAACTCTACTAAAACTAACATTGTGACAAAATAGGCCTATATAGCAGCGATGCCACATCGTCTATAAAATCGAAATGTAGCTAGTAACCCACCCTAACCCGTATCCCTTTCACTCACATCATTTGTGAAGGTTTTTCCATGCAATGGTTCAATCAGTTTGGTTATATTTGATATCGTTTTTTAGACTTTTGTCTTTTGTAGAAGTCTGTGTGGATGACATTGGGAGCCTGCTCATGGTTATCTGGCCATCAGCACTTAAAGGTATATTCAGTGATTTCACTCAAAAAACCTTAGGTTTCGTTTTTGGCTGGGACCTAAGCCTTTCGTCCAATCAGGATAGAGAGTCAAAAACGAAACCTAAGGTTTTTTGACCCCCAGGGGTTAACTGGGGACAGGGAGGAACTCCTTATATGGTCAGCACACTCTATAGTAGGGAGGATTATCACAACAAAACAAAAAAATAAATGATATTTGAATTAAGTGAAATCACTGAATATACCTTTAAAAGCACATGAAAATGTTATCTTCCACTAATATCCAACTTTTGATAACATCCAATTTGTGGGGAAACTAGGAACTCTATTTGTTTTCTGGATCTACATGACACATTTAATCCTTTATCACAGTAACATACATGACATTGATGATAGCAGATGGATAACTGACAAATTAATATTCGTAAACAACTGTGCACAGTGACGAGGAATTTCCATCAGCTAGACTCATTTGAAGATCATTCGAATACATTTAAATTAGTCTATACAGACCGAGCTTTGAAGCTCGGAACCATGCTGTGAGAACGACAGAACTCAACACTTGACTCTGTCGTCCTGGGATCTATCCTCACCTGTCCCCCCCCACCCCACAACCCCCTGTCCCCCCCCGTCTCTTCCTTTGTCCATACTTGGAGATCAGGAGATCAACAGAGCCCTTCTCATCCTGTCCCTCCCCCCCCCCCCCTTCCCCTCTCACCTCCCACCCCCCTGTCTGCAAGCAAATGGTGCCTCTGGGTCCACCTTGTGGGTGGGACTAAACTGCTATATAAACTGTAACTCTGTGCTTGTATCGTTATGCTTGCCTGGGAGACCTGCCTGCGTGCTGCAGCATCCGTGTACTGCTGTGCACGTTAAATAAAGATCAACAAAGGGACCTTGCTTTCCTCCTGATTCCTCTTGACAGACCTTCAAGCCTGGTGATTCCTCACGCGTTTAGAGTGTGTAAAACTGCCATTTCATTTGGTGTCAAGAAGTGGGATCCTGTGCCGTCTGAGCTCCGGAAGATCAAGCCGACTGATTTATCCATCACGTCAACGAACGCCATCTACAGGCTGCATCTACGGAGTTCAGCGCCAGGATTTTAACAAAACCCGTGGCTACACTGAAAACGGTGAGAATCTTCCAAATTTCAGACAATTGAAGAGCTAATTATAAATTCTAAAGACCATATTTTGCCAACCTATCTATTGTCAAGCCTAGCCTAAGAAAAGAGACCTTGCATTAAGCCAAGTTTGCAAACGCAAAGACACCTTGTTAACCTTGTTGAAAACAACATAAAGAAAACATAAAGATACAGCGTTTTGCATTAAGTCCAGTAAAGAAAGAGAAGTAAGTTTGTAAACACAAAGACACCTTGTTATACTGAGAATAGCATTACTCTCAGATAAGACATAAAGATACCGTGTTTAGACCAAGTAAAGTTTGTAGCACAAAGATTACCGTGTTACATAGATAGTCAGTATGGGAAATAAAAAAAGTGCGCCAGTGGCAGAAGACAAAGAAAGATGGTCTCCTCTCATGAGCGGGATGGTTGCAAAATATGGTCCAGAAGCATTAGACTGCCTTGATGTCTGGAAACAGATGGGGTTCCCAGAACAAGGCTCTTTAAGTATAAAAAAATTGCTTGACTTAGACCGACTACTAAGAGAAGCTGAGAAGAAAATGAGAAAGAAAAAGTCAGTTAAAACGCACAAACTTGACAGATGTGACCGCCACAGGAAAGTATTGTCAATGTGGATGGAGGAAGCACAATTTAGACAACGGGAGAGTCATATGAGGGAACTTCCAAACATAGATTCTTTGAGGGAAGAGAGCGGGCCACTGGCTCCTCAGAATTCTCCTTTGTCTCCTCCACAGCAGACCCTGGACCTGGGCTGCCTGGGCTCCATGCGGGCCGGTCAATCTGCCATCCAGCTACAACGGACGGCTGTGGCTCTTGCTGCGGGCCTGCAACCCTCTACTCCAGCAGCGGTCCTGATATCCGCTGCGCTCAGCCTATTGAAAACTGTTGCTGCAGACCTACAGCCCTCTACTCCAACGGCAATATTGGTGTCCACTGCGATCAGCCTTCTGGAGACTGTTGCTACGGGCCTACAGCCCTCGACTCCAACGCCAATCCTGGTGTCCGCTGTGCTCAGCCTTCTGGAGACTGTTACTGCAGGCCTGCAGGCGTCTACTCCAGCGGTAATCCTGATATCCGCTGCACTGGGCCTATTGAAAGAGGCTCGACACAAGGAAGGCTCCGCTCGGTCCAATGACACTACTAAGAGCCGACGTCCATCCTGCACTGGCATCCCTGGCCCGGAGCTGGCCAACAGTGACGATGCGGACACGACACGGAAACCACAGACCTTGCTTCCATCTGTGCATCCGTCCACCCCTGGCAGCCATGGGGGGACAGGGCCCCATCGCAGCAGTGTCATCATCACCCAGGGCAGCACACCGCCACATGAGCAGGGAAGAAGAGGGCCTGGGACAGCGAGACGCGCACAGGGTGCATCAGAACAGCCCATGGCGGAGAAACCTGTGGGTGATGCAGTGGCATGGGGAGCCGATGACATCCAGCCAGCTACGTACGTAGAGGAGACGGTGCCTGTGGGAGCCGGGAGTGCCTGGGAGAACCACGCGGACGGTCCACAGCCTTCAACCAAGAGGGAATCGTCGGACATCGAGGTGGGGAGAACAGAACCAGCAGGAGCAGAGCAGCCCGGGACCGGAGACAAGCCAGCGACAGACGTCGAGGGCAAGGGGACATCTCCTGTGCACAGCGCAGGAGGGCTGCTGACTACAAGGGCGGAGGCGGCAGGCGGCTGTCTAGAGACGGAGGCCCTGGATGGGCTGCTGACTACAGAGGCGGCAGGCGGCTGTCTAGAGACGGAGGCCCTGGAGCCTACCTACACGACCCTAATCGTCAAACCAGCGACGGACGTCGAGGGTGTGGCCAAGAATCTACTCGTTCAACAGGCGGTGGGAGAGGTGTACACACTTACACGCCCAGGGAAGGTTCCAGCGGGCCAACCAATGAAGGAGGAGATGACCGCAGTACCGGCAGTTGCGTTCCGTAAGTTTTTACACGCACTGTCAGAGTTGGCAGGAAAGGAGAGGTTCACGCCTCCATTTCTTAAATCTAAGGCCAGAAAGAAGCCTTTATTTTCCAATCCTGGTGGAAAGAAAAAGAAGGTGAAGTGGAAATGGACTTGGAGAGACACTTTTCGGAAGTCTGCTAAGGAGTACCATGTGACTTACCCACCATGAGACTCAACACACATACACACACACACCTCCCCCTATCAGACAGCCCAATTAAAAAGAAAAAGAAAAAAAGTGGGGGTATCACTCGACCGTATACCTGGAAAGAAAATATTGTTTGGAAATATGATGTTTTCTGTTTATTTGTTATGTTGCTGTGCTAAATACAGGTCAAATTGATTCAACAGGGTACTGTATTAGTATCATTTTTAGGGATTTCTTGGTTTATTTGATTGCCTAGCCACGATTGTTAAACCCATGTGTCATTATTTTGCTTAGCTCAAATATGTTACAAGTACTCCTATTTTTTATGTATTTTCTTCAAATGTATTATGATGTATTATTTTGATATTGATGGAAAATTCACAATTAATTGTTTAATTAAGCTGTTGTTTAATTAACAAGAGGAAGGATTTGACGAGGAATTTCCATCAGCTAGACTCATTTGAAGATCATTCGAATACATTTAAATTAGTCTATACAGACCGAGCTTTGAAGCTCGGAACCATGCTGTGAGAACGACAGAACTCAACACTTGACTCTGTCGTCCTGGGATCTATCCTCACCTGTCCCCCCCCACCCCACAACCCCCTGTCCCCCCCCGTCTCTTCCTTTGTCCATACTTGGAGATCAGGAGATCAACAGAGCCCTTCTCATCCTGTCCCTCCCCCCCCCCCCTTCCCCTCTCACCTCCCACCCCCCTGTCTGCAAGCAAATGGTGCCTCTGGGTCCACCTTGTGGGTGGGACTAAACTGCTATATAAACTGTAACTCTGTGCTTGTATCGTTATGCTTGCCTGGGAGACCTGCCTGCGTGCTGCAGCATCCGTGTACTGCTGTGCACGTTAAATAAAGATCAACAAAGGGACCTTGCTTTCCTCCTGATTCCTCTTGACAGACCTTCAAGCCTGGTGATTCCTCACGCGTTTAGAGTGTGTAAAACTGCCATTTCAACAGTTGTTTACGAATATTAATTTGTTAACCATTAACCATAGTTAAAATGTGCTTCAACAAGTATAGAAAAATTATAATTACAGAGCTTAACAGAACAAATGAAGTTAAAAAATAATATTAGACCAATATCATAGTGTATTCAGTATTCCTGTCAAAGAGGTGGTACAGTATAATGTTGTACAGTATACAGTAGCAGCTTCACTACTGCAGCTCTGCCTACTGATCCGTGTGTGTGTGTGTGTGTGTGTGTGTGTGTGTGTGTGTGTGTGTGTGTGTGTGTGTGTGTGTGTGTGTGTGTGTGTGCGTGTGTGTGCGTGTGCGTGTGTGCGTGCGTGCGTGTGTGTGTGTGTGTGTGTGTGTCTTTAGCTGCATGGGTGAGAATTGAGCCTGGAGGCAATAGGATTAGTTACTTTGATGCACAAATAGCGTTGTCATGGCTCACTCAAAGCCTTTTCTAAAGAGCTCCCAGATCCCAGAGAGACACTATAAGCGTGGCATGTCCTGTCTGCACTGCATGCATGGTTTAATATCTGTCCTTATAATATACGCAATATGTTGAGTCTTATAGATTATAAGAATATCGGTATGAAATTAATACGCTTTTTGGGAGCATTCATTTTGTGTGCGCAACTCTTTTATATTTATACTTTTTTTATCCAGACTCTTTTTGAACTTGAGAGTCTTGGATTATTGAAATGCCCCTTTTCCATTTCCCATTAGAACTGTTTTGAATCTCTTTTGAAAGGTGATGAAGCGTCATGGCATAATTCTGGAACAACAATGTCTTATTATTATATGCTAGGACTAGGTAGTCTCACGAGACAGACTGTTGACTAGTCGAACTACTTCAAATTCAAAGGAAAAGAGAGTGCTGTTTTTGAGGGGTGCTAGCCCCTCGCCTCCTATGTCCAGCTTTGAGGCTTTGTGTAAACAGTAACATAAATATTTTCTTAACACAAACATTGAATGCCTTTGACAATGAACGGCCAGCCTTGAGTATTTGTGTAAACGCAAACATTGAATACCATTGACAATGAATGGCCAGCTTTGGTGTAATGTTGTAATAAATATATTAGGCTACTTTTACTTTATGACCACAGTCATTGTCACATCCTCCTGGTTTCTAACAGTTTACCTTTGTTCCCTGCCCTACTGCATTCCTGTTCTCCTCTCTCCTCTATTCCTCCTTCCATTTTCTTTTACCTCACTTCACCTTCCAATCTGCAGAAGAGCCAATGCTTCACATTCAGCACAGACCAGTCGGCTTACAGACAGGTAACGATAACGTTCTTCACTTTCAGACATTTAATGATGAATGGATTTATGGATGGGTGGATGGATGCTTGCTATGATGGTCGGTCAGGAAAAAAAATATGTTTTATTATTCTGTAAAGGACCACCATTATTATTGACCTTTAATACTATGCTGCGGCTGTCAGCGTTAGTGCAGCATTGAATAAGACACAGAAGTTTTTTTTTTACGAAACCTACGTCCAAACAGTTCTATTATACTAAGATACTACAATTATATTTATCTAGCAACATGCTCAAGTCAAATCTGTGTTTCACATAGGCCTACCATGACAATTTTGACGTAGATTGGCGGGATGTTTTAAAAATGTGTTACTGATACTGACAGCAGTACAGTACATATGTGGGGAGGCTTGGACGTCCGTAATTAACATTGACCTACTGTACAAGTCTTAAGTCTTACCTACAATAACTTTACACGTAACATATTGAAATAGAATGCTCACTTATTTAACCATTTTTGTCTCTCCTTATTCTCTTTCTCTCCCTGTGTCTGCATGCTTGGGGCTTTAGGAAGGGAAATTTCAAGAGGTATAGGTTTGACAAGCTGTCAGTCCTGTGTTGTAGTCGTAGAACACTGTAGACTAGAGAAACAGAGCCCACAGTCTATCTTAAAGGGATTGTGACATTAAAAAAAAGGTTTTGGAATTGTTCTTGTTTTCTTTAGGTTTTCTAATCTCAATTGCACCCAAAAAACATGAACTTTTAACATTCAGTAGATTTTCTGTGATCTGGGGTTTTCTGGCTCAAACAGGTGCTCTGATTTGCCGGCAGTAAGTGACATCACTTACTGCAAATCCCATATATGTCAATGGGATTTGCCAGCAGATGTCACTGTTTCACTGTGTTGCCTGTTTTCATTGTAGCTCAAAAGGCCCAAAAAAACCCAAAGAAAACTTCAGACCACAGAAAATCCACTGAATGTTCAAAGTTCAGGTTTTTTGGGTGTAATGGAGGCCATAAAACCTAAAAGAAAAAAGAAAAAGAAAAAGAAATGAAAAAGAATGTCATAAAACCTTTAACACATAGTTGTCCTTATTGGTTATTTGGTCAATTCTATTCACAAGTAAGAGACCACACCACAATGAATAAACACACCACAATGAATAAAGCAACAAGGTTTTACAAATGTTAAATGTACATGTTGACGTTGCTGATTGAGAACATAAAAATGTATTTCTCTGCGAAATGTGGACATTTTGTGGATAAATGCACTATGAGAGAATATACAGTATACTGTGCACAATATATAGGTCAGATAATGGAACCAGGGGAGAAGATATACTGCTGCATCATATTGTCCGGTGGAAACCTTGTATATCCGTATTTCAACGTTTTTTCGTAAAAATGAATGCCCTACTTTATCATAATAATAATAATAATAATAATAATAAAACTTTATTTGTATAGCACCTTTCATGACATGAAATGCAGCTCAAAGTGCTTTACAGAACAATGGAGAATAAAAGAAAAGCAAGGCAACGACATTAAAAAACAAGCAGTAATGCAGTACAGTGAGGACATGAAAAATAAAAAATATAAGATCAATTAAAGGCAATGTTGTAGAAGTGGGTCTTGAGCTTTCACACTCACTATCCAGTGCAATCTGATGACTGGGGAGTTATGTATGATCTGAATAGCTATAGCAAAAATATTAGGACTGGTGTACAGGAGGGGGATGGTCATTTTGGTGTGGCCTCTGCTAAAATCAAAACTCAAGTTTATTGAGTTTACTATTATTCTTATTATTACAGTATTAGCCTATAAGGGTTTGTCTGGCTCTACTTGTATTCAAGTAAATGGAGACATTACACTTACAGTAAACTACGCTCTGGGCTTCTGTCAGTAGAAATAGGCCTTAATCAATTCACTTTCTAATCAATCAGTTCAAAATGAACAACTTAAAAAAAATGCATCAGACTAAGTGAAATGTCAAATATATTTATTGTTTCAAGTATATATATTATTGGTTAAAAAGTGAATCAGTTTGTGATAGTAATCCATCATCGGTAGTGAAAGATGTTCTTGATAGAACTGAAATAATAACATCTTCCCAAGAAAGCATTAGCAATTGGATGGAAGGATGCATGAATAAATTCATGTTTTATCATTGTTTGACACGCACGCACACCCCCCCCCCCCCCCCCCCCCCATCGGCGTTCACTCGAAGCGAGTATGATTGTCCTCCTGTCGGTGTGTCTGGTCATCTGTGGGTGGTGGGTGCATATATTATGAATGGTAGATATGGGGGTGGTGGTGGTGTGAGGAGCTGTTTTGGAGGCCTGTCCACGGTAGCTGGGGTGATGGTTGTTGTTATGCTTGGTATGTCGGCACACACACAGAAACACAGTCAGGATGTAATCCAAGTAGGACCCAAATGCGAAGAAGTCAGAATCAAGTGGAAGTTTATTTTAACAGAAGTTTGCCGGAGAGCAACACCATCAAACAAACAGACTCAAGTTTATATGACAATCCAACAGAGAACACAACCGAACACAGGGCTTAGATAGGGACAAGATTAACAGGACACAGGTGAACTCAAATCAAATCAACACAAGGATAATAGGATTGGCTGGGGAAAACAAGACACAGGTGAAACAAAGAATCAAAAATCAGGGAAGGTGAGACAAGGCAGGAAACTACTACAAAAGGAGGACAGGAAACACAAAGCATCACTTCAAAATAAGATTCAGGAACACCAACTACAACACACGGAAGGCAGATCCTGACACACACACACACACACAACACACAGTATATGTAGTAATATATATTATCGTAATATTCATCCATCGAGGGCCAGTATTACCAGTATTGGAGACCCAGCGCCGGGGTCTACTGATGTCTCGCTATGCCGTCGCTGCTGGGTTATTACTTTTTGGAATGAACCATGTCATTTTTGCCAAGTTGTTTGCCATGCAGTTCTAGGTTCAAATTCTAGCAGACAATTTAACCAATTAGAATGAACAACTTTGAGAGATGAGATGAGATGCGATGTACTTTATTATCCCTGCAGCTTTGCGAATTACTTCCCAAATTTAAGCAACACCATTTGGCTATAGAGTGCGAGGCTTAAAATGTCTTTAAATACATACTTTTTGAAACATCTATGGGAGAAAATAGAAATGCATATTGGGAAATGCTTTTCCAGGTCTGTCATCGTCATGAAAGGGGGCGGGACTGCAATGCTCTATATTGTTGTAAACTCTAAGTACTGGACCCTCGTCTGGTTCTGACAGACAGGTAGTGTGTGCAGGCTGGGTGGTGTGTGATGATCCGGTTGAAGTATTCCTTCGGTACGGCGACTGCGGCGGCGGGCCCGGGAGAACAATGACGCGACACGAGACAGTATCACGCTAAAGGTTCACAAAGTTTATTACACACACAGGGAACATATATAGTGTTGGATCATAATGACGTGACAATAAGATATGAGACAAAATAACGTGCCTACTGTAGCAAGGCTGACCCTGCTGCCGCTGAGATGTCTCTCGTATAGCCTATCTATAAAGTATGCTACAGTTCAGGAAGTACACAATACATACATACACTGTATCTCAAGTTCAAGTACACAGACATGGGCAACTCATGATTATAACATAACATATATAAGCTCGCACAAACACTGTAGGATAAAGACACTGTAATATGACACAGTATGAATCAGACCTTAACATTCAGAGGCAAAAGGTCAACCAATTCGGATCAGAGTCTCATGCCCAGGAAGGTGCCATGGCTCAGCTGAGCTTAGACTAGTTGTCTGTCACTGCATGTTAACATTATGTAAGACACAGCCTGCTGACCCCACAGACATCACATGTACACACAGCCTATAGGGAAGACTTATGCAAGACAGCTTAGAAGACCACAGTGTCTGCAGGCTGCAAATGATCACACAATGTCAACAAGATGAAATTAGAAGACACATATATTCATTAGATCAAGCCAGAGTTAAATTAATATACAAGATCACCACCATATAATAACCATCACCACCATAACCTAAAACTAGACGTATCACTTGGCTTTGTATTCAAATATTGTATTCATTAAAAAGAACGTTATATAGTACTGCTTTTTAACTTTATTAAAGGACTTTTTTTTAGGAAAATGACTAATAAAAAAGAAGAGGACTAAAACAGAATGGCGGTTTATAGGCATTTGTGAGTGGATGTGTGCGTGGGCGTGTGCAACAGCTGCTTGATAATAACAAATACATTTGTGTTGTCTCTATCACTGTCACAGGCATAGGCCTGTGACAGTGATTAATTGCAATGGCTAATGCTCTTTAAGTTCTGGTTTCTGGTATCTTTGCATCTAACCCGTCTTAACGCAGAATTAGGCCTACCCGATTTGTCTTTGTCCTATACAGTACATTGCTTTATGCTACATATCTTTCTAAAATAGTATAGCAATAGTGTTTAATCTGCTTATAGTCACTTCTCACATAACATTGTGGTTGGTCTGTCCCCTGTACCATGTTTATTTGTCCTTGTATTGTATTGTACTGGATGTGTTTTATATGGATAGTTTTATCATCACTTTTTAGGGCCTGCTCAGGGACTACAGATGGAAATTTGATTCTGGCGAATTCTGGCCCATTTACATGAATTTGACGTGTTGATTAATGAGCATTGTCTGTCAAATAAATAAATAGGGTTTCTTCTTCTTTTTTTATTTTTTTCACTTTAAAATACTTATGGGGTCATTTTAATGTCTACTTACTACTTAGGCTTTTGAGTGCACCCCGGACAGTTTTAAACATTTTGATTCAGTATTTAGATCATATTTAATTATTCATTCTATCAGACACACATTTTCATTCATAATCTGAGATTATGAATGAATGTGGAAAAATATTCAAGATTTACTTCCTCGGTCTACTGGCAGCATCCAATTAATCGCTTATTAGTCCAGTCAGTGGTTAGCAAATTTGCTGCCGATACGCACAAACAGCAGGCAGGCACGCACACACACACACACACACACACACACACGCACACACACACACACACACACACACACACACACACACACACACACACACACACACACACACACACACACACAGGCGGCTCCACTCCGGGGAACCACACCATAAAAAGCAGGAAAGAATTTGTCAGTACGTCTTTGAGATTGTACAAAATGTAACAAAATGGACCCATTTGGTTTCATTTGCATTCTCATTTGTCAAAATGAACACTGATGATTATACGGTGTATGGCCTTGTAAACCGCACTCTGAAGAAGGGTTTTATACGGAATTAGTAATACCTGCGGCAATAAATTAGAATGATATACAGTAGTAGATTGATACTATGCCCGTCTAGCTGTCCGTGAAATATGAAGGACTTCTGTGACATTTGAAAATGCGGTGTGTGTGTGTGTGTGTGTGCGTGCGTGCGTGCGTGCGTGAGTGCGTGCGTGTCCGTGTGTCTTAGATCATATCTAATTAACGTACTAGTGCTAATGAGTCTTAATCAGATATTGTCTCCCTGTGCAGCATCTGGGGGAGCTGGTTCTTGGCTTCCTGAACAGAGAGCTGCAGCCTTCCTGTCAGCTGGCCTGTTTAGAGACCGTACGCATCCTCTCCAGAGACAAACACTCACTGCAACCCTTCATCACCCGCTCCGCCATGGCGACCCTTTCCCGCTACGCTGGTATTGCGGTGGTCAACACCGCAGCCACCCACAATCAGCCAGGGGAAGTGCAAGGTAATTCGTGGAGACAAGGCATATCGTCATTAATGACTTTAATATCATCCAACAGGCAGTGTTGTATTGGTCAGTGCACCACACACCACACCACACCAAAGGTTTTTCAGGAGCAGGCGCGCACACAATTCAATTCAATTCAATTCAAAGGGCTTTATTGGCATGAGAAAACATACGTTTACATTGCCAAAGCAGAACGAACAATACAACAATACAGCAATACAATCAAAACAAAAATGATGTATATTGAAGGTCAGGATCTTCAATAGATCAACTTCTATGTACCAAGATCACTCGATGCAGGTATAGTGCAGGAATATACACAATGATTAGTCTTTAGGGTGGTTGTGTTCCATTTGATATCCTTCTCCTATCACAGCAGCCCACAAATCTTGCTGCTGTGTTTGCACATTGTTGTACTTCGCCCAGCAGATATGGGAGTTTTTTGTCATTGGTCATGTTTTCAAAATCTCCGTGTGTGGTTGTAATCTGTGGGAAGTATGTGTCTCTGATGTCTTGGTACAATGGACAGATGGTTAGGAAGTGTAGCTCGGTTTCCACTTCATTTAGTGTGCAGTGGGTGCATAGTCTGTCTTCTCTCGGGATACAGGTCTGCCTATGACGGCCTTTCTCGATCGTGAGACTGTGCTCACTGAGTCTGTACCTAGTTAAGATTTTTCTTTGTTTTGGGTCGGTCACGGTGCTCAGGTATTCTGCCACTGTGTATTCTCTGTTTAGGGCCAGATAGCATTCTAGTTTACTCTGCTTTTGTGTCGCTTCTTTCCAATGTGTCAGGTAGTTTTCCTTTTGCTGTTTTATAATTTGGTTTAGTCCGATGGGTTTTCTATCTCGTGGCTCTGTTTGTGTTTGTGCCCGGAGTTCCAGGGCCAGCTGGCTGAGGGGGCATCTCTCTAGAGTTTCACTGTGTGTGAGTGCCTTGTTATGGAGTGCATCTAGGTCACTTTCTTTTAGGTGGTTGTAGAACTTAAGTGCTCTCGCACACACATGCATCGATTAAAAGCAAATTCACACCTCAACAAAAGTTTACAAAGGCTGCCGAGTGTCAGACCAGTGTGACTTAACATAGGAATAAGCCTGTATGCATATCAAGGGTCCATTGGGTTACTTGCTAACTCCTGTAGTGTACTGTAGGTGTTACCGTGTTAAGCGACGTGCGTGTCGTGACGTTATTAAAATAGCGCCCCCCCCCCCCCCCCCCCAAAAGATAAAATCACCAATACAACACTGCCAACGGGAGAGCTTGTGATAGGCTATATGTTCTTGTCTCAGGCTCAGCCCTCCTTGTCTAAAATTCCTCTAAATCAATTCATCAAATAATAAAACGACACAACTCAACTTCATAATTCATAATGTCGGTTAAAGAGAAAATAAAAATGAAGATTAGGCACTCGGGTGATGCAGGAGTAAATTACATGACTACAACAGGATTTCTGGCTTGGTTTGTGGTTTGCAAGGGAAGAATAATAGGAATTATGCAATGCGAGGGAATTAAAATAGTGTCCATTTTGCATCCCAAAACACTGTTTATAGCTAAGGGATGCAATAAAACAACGACCTCTGCCATCCACGGGATGCACTACTGTACTACTGTACTGTTTCTTATTCTAGTTTATTTTGATAGCTTTAGTAATAATAATTTATTCTGTTTTCTACATGAATATAACCATATAAAATGAAATGGGAGTTAAATGCTGCAATTTGGAAAAAATGGCATCATAGGAGTAATATAACTCCTAACATCGTTGAAGTGGGACTCATAAAATGTCCCTGGGACTCATCTAAAAGACCATCGCTGCATCCTGGGACTCATTACATTGAAAACTCATTACATTGAAAACCTATTTACATCACTGGGGAAGTTATGGTCAAGTGCAAAGAGAAACTAGGATACCAGGTAAATACCAAACCTGGTAATTAAACTCAAGATACCGTTACCTAGGATACCATTGTGAACATAATCTAATCTATGATCTGTACTAACACTGCCTTTGACTAAAGGTTCATAATAATCCCTGACTGCTACAATGGAGCTGCTCTGCCTGTGATCAAAACAACAAAACTGAAGGATAAGTTAAATGGTGAATTTATATAGCGCCTTTATCCAAGGTGCTTTACAGAGATTGTGCATTACATTCACCCATTCACACACACATTCACACACTGATGCCGGAGGAAACCATGCAAGGCACCAACCAGCACATCGGGAGCAATTAGGGGTTCAGAGTCTTGCTCAAGAACACTTTGACACTAACTCTGGGGGAGCCCAGGTTTGAACTGGGAACCTTGCGGTTCCCATCCGGTCAACATCATCAGTGCCCATACCTGAAGCAGGGTTGGCGAAAGGGCCCTTCTGTGTGGAGTTTGCATGTTCTCCCCGTGTCCCCTCACAAAAAACATGCAGTAATCCTGGTCTCTAAACTGCCTCCCCCTGGCCAGCCAAGTTGGAATAACGTTTTCCTTCCACGCGTTACGTCCAACCAGGAAAACTCCCCTGTCAGGTGTTAAGGAGCGACTTGGACACTCATGCATGAAGGAAGCATGAGTTCAAGTCCGTTGCTCTCCCCAGGTTGGCGGAGGGTGTGTAGAGCCCAGGATCACATTCGATAATTGACACAAGGGTGAAAAATGGGTTACGAAATTGTGGGATAAAAAAAAGATTTAAAAGAATAAAAGTAATGGCCGTGAAGCAGAATTGTGGATACATGAAATTCCGCTGAAAACGGAAATGGAACGTATTAATCAATGGCCCAGATCAGAATGTTTTTTTGTCCAAGATAGTAGGAGATTGCTTCTTGATCCATTCTCATTGATTTTCTGCTCCTTAGGGGAAGGAGAAGAAGAGGAAGGAGGAGAGGGAGTGATGGATGTGTTGATGAAGGAGGAAAACCCTGACCTGGAAGTGATTGTGGAGGCCTTGAAGTCCATCTGTAACATCCTGCTACACAACGAGACAGGCCAGGTTGGTCACGCTATGGCTCTGATACAGATTGATATCATCATAGAAAGAAACGTTTTTAGCACCAGTGTTGGAAAAAGCACTCATATTACTTACTTACTATGTTACGCTTTAGCTATTGAAAAATAGCAGATCTACAAGCTCATAGCGCGCCACCGAGTTAACGTATGTTTTGCCATAATCAAAATCTACAAAGTAACTATAGCAACTAAAGCTTTTTCAAATAAATGCAGTGGAGAAAGAAAGTACAATATTTGAATCCGAGATGGAGACAGTGAAGTAGAAGTAAAAGTATTGGAAATTGGAAATACTCAAGTAAAGTACAAATACCTCAAAATTGTACTTAAGTAAGTAAATGTACTTAGTTTCTTTCCACCACTGGGTTTTTAGCTTATATACTGTTAAGTGATCAATGGTTTGTTTGACTGACTGTTTTCCAGGTGATTGCAGCAGAGCTGCAGTTGATGAGTGGTGTGGCAGAGAGGCTGAAGCAGTGCCACGACCCCACATGGAACCATGAGGTAAGATGGCGTACAGACAGGTAGGTAGGTAGGTGTGTGGAAGGAATGGATGTAGAGACCTACTGTATATAACAGCTAGAGCAGCAGTGGTTCTCAAATGGGTCCAAGGGCCCTCCTCTGGCTTCCTTGGTTCTTAATACTGCTCACTGTAACTAGAGTTATGGATTTCTTTGAAATGAAAAAGGTTTGAGAACCACTGATCTTCTCTAGAGGACAGATGGAAAATCTCTGGCCATTCGTTATGAATAATGAATGAATGAATGCATGCTAAAAATGAGCAATTATCATGTTTACAAACTAACAAAAGAGACAGCAAGAAAGTCTGCTACAATGCTCAACCCCCTCCCCTGTCCCCCTCTCTCTAGGTACGTTTCTTTGACTTGCGTCTCACCTTTCTACTGACCGCTTTGAGAGTGGACGTCAGGGCTAAGCTGGCCCGTGAGCTCCACGGCACCAGTCTCCTAGGTCAGTGGTTCCCAAACTATTTCATGTCAAGGACCCCCCAAATTGACACTTATCAGCCCGCGGACCCCCCATTAGAAAATATATTGCAGGGACCCCCATAAGAGAAGATTTTCACGTCTCTAGCAGTGATTCTCAACCATTTTTATTTCAAGGACATTAGTCTACGGACCCCCATTTCTATCTCTGGGAGCCCCAATTTCTATTGTAAAATCAATCTTAATTTAACTCTGAGTGTACAAATGGAACACTCGCAGTGTTACAGACCCATAAGGGTCCATTTGTTTCCAAACTATCATTTAGCTGGGGACCCCCTGGAACTCCCTCAAGGACCCCTGGGGGTCCCTGGACACCACTTTGGGAACAACTTTTTACTTAAACAAACAAATAAAAAGAGCATAACATAAGCATGTACAGTGTCATTTTAAAGGGCTGTGAGAAAACATTTGCGGCTTAAAAACCAGGCTCGGTATTTAGTGAAGTATGCTTTTCACAAGCTAGAAAATAAAAACTGATTTCAAAGCGGCACTTCATGTTCCGTGAACCAGTGTTGATTTTGTCGACTAAAACTATGACGAAAAATGTTCGTCAGCTACCTTTCTTCACAGACGGTAATGAAAACTAAATACAAAATGAAGCTATGATGACTATAAAAAGATTTCGTTAACAAAACGATTGGTTGTGCGCAGGTGTGAAAATAGTCGCTCTACAAGCTCAAAACACGCTGTGAGCTTGTTGTATATCGGCTATTTTCAGAATGCAACCAAGTGTAAAATCAGCCATTACGATGCCGTCATGACACATTTTAGTCGACTAAGTCAACTGCAGATTTATTTAGTCGACTAAAACTAGACTAACACTAAAACATTTCAGTTGACTAAAATATGACGAAAATCTTAGACTATGACTATGACTAGAAAACTAAATAGAAAAGAATGCTGTCAAAATCAACACCATGTTCTGTGTCCATTCAGTATTTTAGCTGTGACGTGAGCGCCCCCTCCTGAGATACTTCCGGGTCCTACTTTCGTGTCGCTTTTGTGTCCCCATGGAGTTATACTGTGACGCTCCGTCGGACTAAATCTGAGACGCAAACAACCACGAAAGTCTCATTTTACCGCTTTCCTCGCAACAACAAAGCTGCGCTGCTCTCCCAAATCTGGCTGTGACAGGCCGTCTGCCCCACATGGAATACTATCGCCATTTTATTTGATTGTGTCAACTAAATCCTCATTAATGCAAACTAGATTCAACATACTCAAGCCTGCACACATTGTAAATATCCCCCGAAATATTTTACTGAGCAAATGGACTGTTGCCACCTTCAATAATAATGATAATAATAGTCTTTATTGTCTCCACATCATATATTTTTGTTGTCATGGACACTTGTACAAAACATTAATAATTCTACTCGAGTTGGAAGCATTAAGACCCATTTTAACCCTCAATGGCTTCCTTTCTGAAAAATAACGTCAATTTAAAAAGATTCACGCGTTTAGATATTCTATTTACAATGGGATGCGGACGGGAGCTGGTGCCACTTGGACCCGGACGTAACGTAGCACTACAAAATGACGTCGGACTTAAATACTGAATTATGTTTCCTCCTAGGTAACCAACTGGAAGCCACGTTGGGTCTGTGTTGGCCTGACACCTTGGAGACGGCCAGAGAAGGGTACGAGGGTGTTTTTCCTGAAGAGCTGCCCCCGCTCAGCAGGCAGCAGACGGAACGGGCCATGGAAATCCTCAAAATACTGTTCAACATCACATTCGACACAACCAGGCGCAAAGTGGACGAGGTGCTGTCTGGGATAAACATAGGGTTTTTTTTCGTAAAATAATGTACCACTTAAATGTTTTTGACCCCCTTGGACCTCCAGGGGTTAAAATTAGGGCTCGTCCGGGATTTGAACCCGGGACCTCTCGCACCCTAAGCGAGAATCATACCCCTAGACCAACGAGCCTGGCTTCTACCTTTGTCCTTTCTGAGAATGAGCTGCTACAACAGATGATGTGGCAGGTTGGGGATTAACATATAATTTGGTCAAACGGCACCATCTGGTGGTTATAAGTGGTTCTACCAGGTAGACCTATATAGAGCACCGAAGTCCTGACGTAACTCGCTCATCCCTTCGATTCCCCTGGTTCACGGAAGTAATTTCTCTATGGAGAATAACATGGGGTGATCTTAATATCGTCTACTATAAGCGTTGTGGTCCAAAAATAAACAAGCTGTCTCGGCGTTATTGTCAGGGAGGTGTCTCTGTATCGTTTGCAACAGTCAGTCACTCATATATGATACTGTCTGCTTCTAGCGAAAATGTAACTAATTCAGTAGCAGTAACATTAGCGTTTTCTCTCAGTCAGTTGATTCTTCATATCCATATGAGTGAAGCGGCCGGGATGACATGTTTATTTTTCAAACACAGTTCTTATATGAAGCAATCTAAAAATCCTCCTTTGATTTCAATGCAACTAAAAAAATACATGAACCTGGGGACTGACGCCCTCTACTGAAAGTGACGTCAGACTTCGGTGCTCTATTAAAAGGTTAACAGGTAAAGGGGTAAAGGGGTGAGTCGTCTGGTATTCATTCAAAGTTGTCATCACTGTAGCACTCCATTGGCAGTTTTGATCATTCTGTAATGAAAATCAGGGCATAGTGTCTTCATACATAGTGTCAGTGTAAAGAAACATGTTGTGAGCATGTAGACCAGCTAGTTTCAAATAGCCAAAGTATATCGGGATAAAATGGTTAACCCATTTAGACCTAAGGCCGATTCTAAAAGTCGGCATGTTATGTTATGATATATCGCGATGATGTAAGATGATAAGGGTTGGTAAAGCGCCCCTCACTTAGTCACTTCACACGGGTGTGATTTTATTTAGCTGTATATTATCTGTATTTGGCAGATCTACAAGCTCGGCGCTTGTAGATCTGCTATTTTTCAATAGCTAAAGTATAATGCTTAAAACACCAAAAGGGGTTCCCGTCCTGAATGCATGTTTTGTAATAATATAAAGAAATCTATAAAGTAACAAGTTACTAAAGTTTTTTTGTGTGTGTGTGTGTGTGTGTGTGTGTGTGTGTGTGTGTGTGTGTGTGTGTGTGTGTGTGTGTGTGTGTGTGTGTGTATAGGAAGAGGCAGCAGAGTACAGACATTTGGGTGCCATTCTGAGACACTGTCTGATGAGCAGAGCGGATGGAGATGAACGCACAGAAGAATTTCACAGGTTGGAGCTCCCCTGTGCCCCCCCCCTCCCCAACACACACACACACACACACACACACACACACACACACACACACACACACACACACACACAGTCACACACAGTCACACACACACACACACACACACACACACACACACACACACACACACACACACACACACACACACACACACACACACACACACAGTCACACACACACTATTCATTCAGTCAATTAGGGTAGGGTACACTCACAAAAACATGCAGTAGTCCTGGTCTCTAAACTGCCTCCCCTGGCCAGCTGGGGCGCCTGATGGAGGGGAAAGGAACTGGTTGGAATAACGTGTTCCTTCCGCGCGCTACGTCCGGCCAGGTAAACTCCCCCCTGTCAGGTGAAAAAGAAGCAGCTTGACTCCTCCTGCATAAGGAAGCATGGGGTCAGTCCGCTGCCCCCCCATGAAAAATGGGGTTACAAAATTGTGGGATAAAAAAATATATATATTCATTGTCGACCGTCTCCAGATCAGCATCTGACTCTCTCTTTATGTCGGTTTCTCTGGTCAGTCACACATGCAACCTGCTAGGGAACCTTCCTCTGGACTGTCTGGACGTGCTGCTGATGCCCAGGGTCCAACAGGGCTCCATTGAGTACATGGGAGTCAACATGGATGCCGTCAACATGCTGTTGGAATTCATGGAGAAAAGACTTGACCGGGTGAGGGCTGTATATTTTTTATCATAACAATTAAATTACACTGACTCATGCTATCATTTCGCCCACCTCCAAGTCCTTATTGTCTAGGTGCTTTCAATGTATTTGAGGCCAAAGACCCCCTGTGAGTTAAGCATTCCTTTAACTTGGTAAGATCAAAGCTAGCTCACCATATTTAGCTGATTGTTTCATCAATGTCTGTTGACCATTGAGAGATTTGAGACTAGCTTAGAGATATTCCACAGGTTTTTCTTTTAAGTGACTAGGGGTTGCCTCTGAAGTGATGCTGCAGCTTTGATGCCTTCATACATTAGTTTGACATCACTATCAGTTAAATGTTTATTTTTTTTATGTTTGTTTACACATTATCTTTGCTAATCATAATGTGTATTTTCAGACATTTAATTATTTTGAAAAAAGAAAAGAGACAAACAAACATTTGGTGGCCCCTGGCCTGTAGTAACTGTTGAAGACCCATGGTGTTCTCTAGAGGTTGCTGTGCTGTGGCTGTTGTTTGTAGAACAGTATTATGAAGGCAGAGACAACCCTCCCGAGGACAGCAGAGGACAAACAATATCACAGCTGGGACTTCTCTTCTCTTCTCTTCTCTTCTCTTCTCTTCTCTTCTCTTCTCTTCTCTTCTCTTCTCTTCTCTTCTCTTCTCTTCTCTTCTCTTCTCTTCTCTTCTCTTCTCTTCTCTTCTCTTCTCTTCTCTTCTCTTCTCTTCTCTTCTCTTCTCTTCTCTTCTCTTCTCTTCTCTTCTCTTCTCTTCTCTTCTCTTCTCTTCTCTTCTCTCCTCTCCTCTCCTCTCCTCTCCTCTCCTCTCCTCTCCTCTCCTCTCCTCTCCTCTCCTCTCCTCTCCTCTCCTCTCCTCTCCTCTCCTCTCCTCTCCTCTCCTCTCCTCTCCTCTCCTCTCCTCTCCTCTCCTCTCCTCTCTTCTCTTCTCTTCTCTTCTCTTCTCTTCTCTTCTCTTCTCAGCATCCATCGTTAGCCTCCGATGGCTCCCATGGTGTGTAGTCATCGAAAACCCAACGTCTCCTCGTACACACGCATATATGCGATCTAAAGCATTTTAGGGCTCAGATTGAGATAAAGGACCATTTTTACAGCTTAATTAATATTCCTAGTCTGTGTCTCCCAGGGGAACAAACTGAAAGAGACCATCCTCACATCTCTGAACCTGTTAACGGAGAGTGCTCGCATCCACAGAGAAACCAGGAAGTTCCTCCGATCAAAGGTAAGTTGATGTTAACACATTCTATATATGATAGCATATAGTTTGACCTGGTTCACAGTAGTGCAGGCACCCAACACATTCTATATATGATAGAACAAAGTCTTAAATGCATACTACATTAAATATTGTAGCATGTATTCAATATGATACTTCATAACCTCATCCCATTTTGAATATAGATAATGTCAGCTAGTCAGCTGACCAATATCAGCATTTTAGCCGACGATAATGAAATAAACAATGCTTTTGAAACTGACTGCAATGTGATTCATTAACTGCCATATATGCCACAACAACTAAATTGGGAGATGATATTGACTAAGATATTCGAAAAACAAATGAGGTCATCCATGGCCATGTTGAAACTCTGGCTGGAACAAGGTGATCCAAAGCTGATGGTGCTCATGCGTCTACTACACTGTATAGGTCTTGCCTCCACTGCGAGATGTGACCAACAGGCCAGAGGTTGGACACACTCTGAGGAACAAGCTGGTCCGTCTCATGACACACATTGACACCGACGTCAAGAACTGTGCAGCCGAATTCCTTTTCGTTCTCTGCAAGGAAAGCGGTGAGAAGAACTACTGTCTGTCTGTCTGTCTGTCTGTCTGTCTGTCTGTCTGTCTGTCTGTCTGTCTGTCTGTCTGTCTGTCTGTCTGTCTGTCTGTCTGTCTGTCTGTCTGTCTGTCTGTCCGTCATTTCTTCCTACGGTATTGTTTCATGAATAAGAAAATTAACTAACTACTATGTTAGTAGTTAGCACTATAGTAGTATTTACTAAGTTGAACTACGTTGGAAATTGTCCAGAGATTGAACTGCTAATGTTTCCTTTACAATAATAACTGGTGTCAAATCTGGTGTCCTCTCTCCAGTTGCGAGGTTCATTAAGTACACGGGTTATGGGAACGCTGCAGGACTGTTGGCTGCCAGGGGACTGCTAGGGGGCGCCAGACACATTGGCATCTACTCTGAGGATGAAGACTCAGAGACGGAAGAGTACAGAGAGGCTAAGTCACAGTAAGTAAAGAGAGTGTGTGTGTGTGTGTGTGTGTGAGTGTGAGTGTGTGTGTGAGTGTGAGTGTGAGTGTGAGTGTGAGTGTGAGTGTGAGTGTGAGTGTGAGTGTGAGTGTGAGTGTGAGTGTGAGTGTTATGTCATGCGTCGATGTGAAATAGAACGTAAGCGTTGGTGGTATAGTGGTGAGCATAGCTGCCTTCCAAGCAGTTGACCCGGGTTCGATTCCCGGCCAACGCATATACTTTTCACTACAATGAAACATGTCAATTTTTGCGCTCGATTTTCCAACCTTATTATGTTTTACTACGACGTGATTTGTACGTTTCTTTTCTCGGAATTGCAGCTGCAATTTTATATTATATTATATGATCCGCTTGCGTTTTCTGCCATTTGCAGCAGACTACCGCAGACATGTACTTACGACTCTCTACTATACTAGATTTGACATGGAACAGACGTTGACGGTGTAGTGGGCAGTATGTATCTGTAAAGCCCAATTTGCATACCACGCCAGAACGACAGACAGCTGTTGGGTTCGGCGGGCTACCTTCAGAGGTTCGGGTGGGCAGGATGAGAAAACGCTGGGTGTTCATGTGCCTCCGAGATGTTGTTGCTACCCAAACTAAAGGTATCTTTAGACGGGGAGCGATTGACCCAGGCGTTCTCACCTGTATCAGCGACGAGCGTGCTTATGAGGGGTGCGGGATGCGTATCGTGAAAAACAGCCTGCGGCTGTGTGCACAAGCGAGCACACGCACGACTATTTCACCGGGCTGAGCCGGCTTGCGTAATCACCCCTCAACTTCTCTGCGCGTCCAAAATAAACACTCGCCTCTCATTGAAAATGAATTACTAAGACGCGTCAGTCACTCCTCATATATATACACAGTATATATACAAAAATTGGCGACCCCCTAAGGGGTCGCGACCCACGGGTTGAGAACCTCTGGCCTATTTTATATCAAACTAGAATCCTTGAAATTCTAAAGGTTGAGAAAAGTTGCTCTAGTCTACATGTACTGCAGACTGCAGTCCCTCCACTTCTCTCTCTCTCTGTGACTCTGCAGAATAAACCCGGTAACAGGCATTGTAGAAGAGGACCAGCCCAATCCCATGGAGGGGATGACAGATGAACAGAAAGAACTGGAAGCCATGAAGCTTGTCCGCATGTTTGATAAACTCTCCAGGTTAACAATGCACGCACGAGCGCGCGCGCACACACACACACACACACACACACACACACACACACACACACACACACACACACACACAGTGATTAATTTATTCACTTCAGAATGTTTTTATTTTCTCCCACACCCAAATATTGGAATTAAAACATAGGTCAGAGTCAAATCATAACTCTGATGCACAGACAAACTGAACATACTTTACAAAAGGTGTGTGTGTAATAATAACATTTCAAAAATGTATTCAATGATGATGATAATAAACAAAATGATTCACTCTCTCCTTTTCGCTCTCTGTAGGAACCATGTGATTCGGCCGATGGCCCTCGGTATGGATGGGAAGATGAGAGAGCTGAAGCCAGAGGACCTGACGAAAATGACCCACAATCCTGTTCTCAACCCCGAAGAACCCCCACATTCAGACAACGACGAGGATGAAGGATGAGTGTTCATTTAACTCTCTGTTGAAAATAACACCCAGGATCTTTCTGTCTGCGGGAAAATACGCAAACTCAGTTAGACTCAACACTTCTCTTATTGTCTCCTCCTCACAGGGGAAATTTGTTTTAGACACCGTAGTAGAGTACCACTTTGACATGATACCTTGTGATATATATTTTTTAAGTACAACAACTGGCAGCACCAACTGTAGTTGGCTGTCCTGTGAATAGCAGCAGTGACATTAATTCCTTAAGATAAATTTTTTCAAGGTCCAACTTGTTCAAAGTTACATCTTGTTGAGGGATTAGGGTGGCCAGGGGAATGAAAGAGTCAAATTAGTTGGGTTTACACAATCAAGGATCCTATTAGGTCACCCTGGGGGGAACGGCCGAAGGAAAGGAAATGGAAGGATCTGACAGGAATGTTAAGGAATAATAGTTAAAATATTGGGCCGCTGGCCTGGGTCTGTATACCTCACCCGAAGCATGATGAGCTTGTAATGTGTATCCCTTATTTACCCAATTGAGCCCTTTAAGGTCTCTTACATTTGTACGGGTGCAATCCGCTGTATGTGAATGATTTAATAAGCTTATGGGATGTGTAGATACAGTCCACTTGACTATGTGAGATTACAGAGTACAGTGGAGAGATGTTATATTTTAAACTGTGCAGCACAAATGCTGTCATCAGGTATGAAAACAGAGTTTGCAGTATATTTAATGTATCAATATTTAATTTATTTATATAATGAATGTATATACACGTACTGATTCTGATGTGAAGTTAAAAGTTAAACTGATCCAAAATATACTTGTCTCTGTCTTCATTTATGTGCCAGTGGCAGCCCTGAAATACATTTCCTGAATGACAGTTAGATGTTCTTGAAAAATGGGACTGGAGAATGATGGAAAAATGGTGGAAATTGTGTAGTGGTCTTCAAGTGGATCAAATGCATAGGCAGGGCAACACACAATTTCAAATGCTGGATTTTCAAATGTGGAAATAAGTAAAACTTTACTTGTGTTATAATTTTACATTCTCATAAACAATATGTTTTATAAATGTTGAAAAAAGTGTTTTAACTGCTAAAAAATTAAGACTTTCAGTATATATATATATATATTATATATATATATATATATATATATATATATTACCAAGCTGTCGTGTCAATACTGTGTACAAGTTGCCGCTTCCTCCACTCGTGACGTCATCACCGTGCAGTTCCATTCTGCTATAATACATGTATACATACATACACCATTTCTAAACTTCTCATTTACATAATTTCCATATGAAGTGAACTGGCTCGTGTACTGAGGACAAACTGGTCCGGTAGCCTGGCGTGGCCAGGCTAATATCCACAGGGATTTTCTTTTTTCCTGTAGCAGATTCGTCTGGTTTCCAGGCTAGTCTACCGGTAGTACCAGCCTACCGGGTCCAGATAGTGGTCCTCCATGCAGGACTGACAGATGCTTTAGACTGTGTCTGACAACCAGATCCTCCAGAATGGTGGAAGTATTGTGGAAAAGAATCAATGCACTGAGTGAGCCATAAAGAAATCCATGCAGAGCAATTAAACATGATGAAAACAGTCAACAGACATTGCAGAGGCGGTTAGAGAACAGAGCACACCAACAAGTCCTGTTCTCACACCCCAATGGAGCTGAAAAGCTGAAAATGGCCCGTTCAGCAATATCAGATACTTTTTATGGCACCCTTAAATGGTCATATTCTATATGTAGGCATGTTACACGAATAGACATAATAGGAGTCAAGCTGAGAGGTTATAGTTCTTTCAACACAGTGGGGGAGTCTGTGACTTGTTCCATGCAAAGGGACATTCATTTTACATTAAATTAGGGCTGCAACAGTTAATTGAACTATCAATTTAACCGATTTCCTTTTTCTTAATGGTGATAATCAATACTTTTATAAAATAATAGATTATTAATCAATCCTTATTTTGGACATTATAAGCTACTTCTTTTTTATATGAAAATAGACGCTCAAGCTTGTAGAATTCCAACCACTATTAAAAGAGGTCTGACATAGCTACATAGGATCCAACATTCCTCAGTGTGTACAATGAGTTGGTCGGTGTGAGCTCGCCACCATTGGTGTGAATGTGGGAAGTGAGGACGCTGGCGTCGACTGTTCGCCGCTTCACTTCCCAATGTATGAATGAATGAATCATTGTAAGCGCTTTGAGTAGGCACGTAGTGCTATAGAAATGCAATTCATTATTATTATTATTATTATTATATGCTAGGTACATAGGATCCAACATTCCTCAGTGACAGATTGCAGGTTGAAAATGCCCTCAGCTCTGAACTCGGTAGAATCTGCACCTGGCTTGCTGAAAACATACTATCGTTACACCTGGGGAAAACTGAATCCAATGAAATAGTAATCTCAACAAGGCACCCGCAGTTTCATTAAAGAGGGTATTTCCAGAGCACTTAACCTGCCAGTTATAGGTAAAGAAACGTAATAGGCCTATCTATGTATGTGTTTGGTTCCAAAACACCCCAGAGAATTACCTGCAGGAAAGTGAAGGCTCGTTTGAGAAATATTAAGAACAATCAAAGCATGATGTCCATTTATTGGAAACACCCAAAGTTGAGCTCTTCTATGATTAAAGCGCCAAACGGAAAGATAAGGAGGGACTTGGAAGCAAAAGGAATGCCCATAGCAGATGTACCCATCATAGGGATGGATGCAGTGGAATTAGGAGTCCTAATTGGCGGAGACCAATATTGGAAAATGGTCACAGGAAAAATGGAGAGACTGAATGAAGGACTATAGTTGCACTGGAAAGTGTATTTGGATGGCTGGTGCAAGGAGAAGTCACCATGATAAATATCATAACTGAGTTGTGGACATTGAAGTGTCGGAGAGGAACAGGCACTGTTGGGAAACACAACTTTTGGGAAATCGAATCCCTTGGAATCCACATGAAAGAAATGCATTCTGAGCCGTGCATATCCACGGCTTCCCAAGCGTGCATGCCTATTCCCACTATAGGCTGAGGAAGAAATGCCACTTGACAGTTTTCAAATCAGCCTCATGGTGGCGCTACAACAGGCCAAGTTGCGTCTCACACACACACAAGTCCACGATCACAAACACAAACCAGAGGGAGTTCAAGTGTTCAACAAACCACGTTCAACCCAGATTCGGCTCAAACAAGGAGTGAAATTAATTTTGCTCATATGCCACCAAAATGTGGAATGCCCTATCAACATTAAGAAATGTGCATCCCTCCTTCAAAACTGCTCTCAAAGAGTGGGTGGCTGCAATTCAAAACGGGCCCCTGTAAAAAAGTAAAAGTCCCCACCCCCTCTATTTTTCTATACTGTTCACTAATTGTGTATTTGATGATTTTTATTTTTATTTTGCATAGATGTGTATGTATTTAAAATGTTTTGATGAATTGAAAATCGAGGACCCTGATGTAAACAAGTAAACAAGGTTTTATCCCTCAGTATCAGTTTTTGTATTGACCTGTACCTGGCTTCCTTGCAATCTGCTAATAAAATGTTATTTAATCAATCTATCAATGTGCAATAAAATAACTACCGCATGTGCAGTGACGGCGCCGCCTGCAGCCTGCAGAAGGTACTGCAATCTTCCTTGGGTGAAGTGAGGACACGCGCCGGGGATGTCTCAGCACTTGCAGTGTCACGGAGACGACCAATTAAATTCCGACATGGTCTGACGGCTCTGGAAGGTTGCACATAAAATCTGACTAGGGATCAGTTCCGTGTTTTAAACGTTTGTGAGAAGTGTAGTAGGCTGCAGTCGAGACGAGAGACTTCTTGCAAAGACATCACTCACGCCCTCAGACTCCACCATTTAAAGGTATTTATTTATTATTATCATACTCACTCACACACATTCAGTTACAGTGTACGCTCTCTCTCTCTCCCCTCCCCCTCTCTCTCCCCGCCGTTTTATACGTATCCCTGAATGACCTCATTCACTGCTCGCCTCTCTCTCTCAGTACTAGTACTTTTAGTAGCTAGTACTACTAGTAGGTCGTCGATACACAATTTATTTTAAACAGACATACGGCTGCCCTAGAAGGACATCCTCTATCAAATCTCTCTCTAATCCCCTTGCAGAGGATTCTTCTTCGACTCGACTACTCCTTTGTTGTTGTGCGTTTTTGGGAGTGAATAAATTCAGTATGTCTGCTCTGAATGCTTCTGCGCTGCTGCTGAGGAGTGCAGTGAGGACACAGGTGGTCTCCAGGGCCAACCTACACGGCAAGCCTGCAAAACACCCTGTGACTGGACCAGTAAGTTCATTTTCTGTTCGATGTTTGCAACATTCTTTATCTTGACTTTATATAAAGCAGTTCATTGTATGTGGCGTGGAATGTTAAATGTAGTAGCAGTAGTAATAGGCCTACTTTGGCCGGCAACGCCAACCTACGCCATTGAGGGCACAATGCCAATTAATCCGGCTGAGGCCAGACTGAGACCGAGTCACTGAGTCACCGTCGTAAGTCAATAAACAACAACATTCTATTTCACAGAGTATAGGCCTTGTCTGTCATTCCATACACCCCATGCTGTAGGCTAAAAATGTTTTACACGACATTTACTGGAAGTTGTACGGAGTAAGATTTCTCATCATGGTGGCTGAAGTGAAGAGCACTGTTGCCCATCTGGACAACTGCCAGATCTCCATGACCTTGTTTGTCATTAGGCACTAGCCGCAAACCCCATGATACACATGCACATTGTACAGTAGGCTCATAGCCTCATACTATAAAATGAAAACCATTCGTTATTATTGGGGTTAGAATTGTGTATAGACTATAGACCAAGTATTTAGGCTATATAGCTGACCCATAATTCAGTTGCCAGGGAGGATCTTGGAGAGACTGCAGTAATGTCATGATTTTAAAACCATGTCTTGTGTTCCTGCTTTGAAATCAGAATACATTTTAGACACTTAAAGCAGCTGTCCTGCTTTACATTATTACAGTTCCTCTTGCTTTCGGCTATCTCTGTTTATTATGTTCGTACAGTATGCCAACTTCACTGATCTGTCATTTGTTGAGTGGAAAAAACATGCATAACCAAGAGATAAATGCATTGCTGGGTTTGATTTAAAACACCCGGGTTGTCATAATTGGTTTGAAACAGCTAGGGTCCACATTGTTTGGCACAATTACTAAATTGCTATAAATATTCCACATGGATTGAAGTAGGGCTGCAACTAACTATTATTTTCATAATCGATTCATCTGCTGATTATTTAAACGATTAATCGGATCATGACACTTATATCACCTTCAAATATATTTTAGGTTATTTTAGACATACTAACAATGACTACCGGTAACTAACAAAAATATATTATTCATTCAAAATGTATTTTGATTAGCTGCTTATTAGGCTGCTATTCAAATAAAAGACAAACTAAAGTTAAATTAATTAAAGCAACTCATAGTGTCTAGGCTTATTCTGACTGCATACATTTGATTAAAGAATAGCTACACAGGTGTCAGTCTAGAAGGAACAGGAACTCTTCTGAACTCAAATACATAGGTCATTTAAAAATAAATATTGTTCTTGTTCTTGATACTATAATCGTTATGTGTCATATTTTGGCTCCCGGTCGCTGCCCGCACAGAATACAAAACTCTGATGCTGGCATTCAAAGCAACCAAAGGTATGGCTCCCCCATATCTCGCAAGTATGATTGAACCCTACAAACCCTCCCGCGCACTCAGATCAGCCAATGCAGGGAAACTGGAAGTACCCTCACTAAAAACGCCGGGACAACGCTCCACACGTCCCAAACTCTTCTCCCTTCTGGCTCCAAAACTGGAATGCACTTCCCATTGCAGTCAGAACTGCAGCATCATTCCCAATCTTCCGCCGTAGCCTGAAAACCCACCTTTTCAGACTCCATCATGGCCCGTAGCACTTACCCTAACCCCTTAGATAGCATTTCTGTTGGCTTAGATAGCATTTGACACAGACTTATAGCATGTTATGTAGACAGCACTATAATTGTATTGTATATAGTCATAGCACGCCATAGTACATATGTATAGCATAGTAGTAAATATGTATAGTTTATATGTATAGTGTATGTATAGTTTCATTATATAGATATTCCACTGTTACTTTCTTAGCTTACGCATGTTTCATGATAAATGCTTTTATGTGATGTATTCCCATGCTTTTGTTCTTGCTTAAATGTAAGTCGCTCTGGATTAAGAGCGTCTGCTAAATGCCTAAATTGTAAATTTACCTTTGCAGTCTATGGTTAAGTGCAATACTTAACCATAGACCATAAACTATGGTTAAGTGCATGGAAATCACCTATGATAAATTGCAAAAAACTAGTGATTAGTTGCCGATTCGATGAATCGTTGCAGCCCTAGATGGAAGGATGTTTTTGCAACCATGTGCCATTCAGACCGCATATGGTCTAGTGCAGTATCCCATAGAAAAGCTTTAGGTTCAGATAACATTTTTGTAGCATTGTTCATGTGTGTACCACCTTATACATTACATACATGGCATCTCATTCTATATCATCTCCCCTGTTTAATTTTACATGTTCAAAATTGCATCCTTAGTCTCTCTCTCTCTCTCTCTCTCTCTCTTCCAGGAACAGGCCTTCGTGTTGGGAGTCTTTTTCGTCACTATCCTTGGGCCCTCTGGCTATATATTGGCTAACCTGGAGAATTACAAAAACAAGAACAAGTAACCTGGACAGATACGAGAGGATGAGAGGAGATGGAAGAGAGAGAGAATGGAGCATCCTGGGGACCTAAAATCAAGATTTCAAGAATAACATCTCTATCTTTCTAGTCTCTCTCTTCTGTCTTCCATCATGACTAAAGTGAGGAGACCAGTTTGACAACCACAGCACTTTTTTTGTTTTCCTGTTCAGATGTACACCAGTACAACTATCGACCACTTTCCAAATAAACAAATGTACAGTACCAACTTCACTGAAACTGGGTTGTGTACTGTTTTTAAAAGTATAACCTTTACTGCATGCTTAGAATGTTGATTGAGAATTACATTTTAAACTAGAAAAAGTGCCCTTCTGGGCACAGGTCTGGGCACCAGGATAGGAATGTAGGACATTGCAGCTTGCCTTCATCTGGTGGTTGGATAAAAGGGCAACAAAAGTAAACTAGAGACTGTGTACCAATTTGCGCGATGTTTGGACAAAATCTGTAGGTGTACTGTGCAAAAACTTGCCTCCTGGTGGCGCTATAACAGGCCGTTTTGGAAATTTTGGTGCAGAGGTTCATCGTTGGCATCCAGGGAGTGTGTGTGCAAAATTTGGCATCGACCGGGTTAACGGTGCCGGAGATTAGCTGCTCAAGGACACACGGACGGACAGACGGAGTGCAAAACATACTCTCCCCCCATGCCTTCGGCCTGGTGGAGACAATCCCATTTCTAATTCCAGTGAGGAGAAAAAAACGTAAAGTTGCTTTACATGCATTACATTTGTGAGCTACTGAGCATGGTTGTGACTTGTGAGCAACATATTCTATCTATCCCATGTATATTATTTAGGTGGGTTAAAGGTATATTCAGTGATTTAACTTAATTCAAATATCACTTATTTTTTTTGTTTTGTTGTGATAATCCTCTCTACTATAGAGTGTGCTGACCATATAAGGAGTTCCTCCCTGTCCCCAGTTAACCCCTGGGGGTCAAAAACCCTTAGGTTTCGTTTTTGACTCTCTATCCTGATTGGACGAAAGGCTGGGTCCCACAGCCAAAAATGAAACCTAAGGTTTTTTGAGTGAAATCACTGAATATACCTTTAAAGGTATATTCAGTGATTTCACTCAAAAAACCGTAGGTTTCGTTTAGGACATGCACTACCTAAAATGAACATACTATTACTAACGCATTTAAATGGTGCATTTATATAGCTTCTTTATCCAAGGCCCCTTACATAGATTGTAGTGGTTGCAATATACAAACAGCAGTTTTTCAAGTTCTGGCCTTAAATGGGGCCTTTCCCTTGCTGTGTGTGTGAGAGAGAAACTGTTTTGGTTTACCAATGAACTGGATCTCTGATAAGGTCCTCTGGGTCTTAGCCAAACACATCTTAAAACTCCCCAGTGAGTCTACTGTAAATTACAATTAAAAGCTATTTTAGTCCCAATTCAGTTTACAGGCAGTCTTCAGTCTACTACATAACTACAGTGTCCAATGTGCTGAATTATCAAGATTATTAGTACATTAGTCAGTGCTTGTGAGCCCATTCCAGAGGCCTATT
The DNA here is from genome assembly GCF_964188405.1 of Protomyctophum parallelum. Taxonomy (NCBI): domain Eukaryota; kingdom Metazoa; phylum Chordata; class Actinopteri; order Myctophiformes; family Myctophidae; genus Protomyctophum; species Protomyctophum parallelum. The sequence goes on along the minus strand of NC_139700.1, from coordinate 4,122,067 downwards.
CTCCAGTCAAACAGTGCAAAAGAATAAGATCAAGGTACTACCAACATTCAATATAATAATGAAATCCTGATGTTTCCCACCAGCACATGACATGTATTAATTAAAGCACATTTACAACAAAAGCATACTGTAAATTATTCCAATTAAAAACTTGTTTTCGTGTTGCACCCTGCTGTACCCTCGAGGGGAAAAGAAAACCAGGAAGAAAAGGTCTGTCGAGGCAGAACTAAAAAAGAACATCTTGGAAGGAAGCAGAGAAGGTCATCCAACACTAAACCAGCTGCAAGAAGTTCATGAATGACCTATGTTCCCCCAAAGTCAAGTCACCCTGCTGTAGGAAATAAGTGACTGAATGAAAACCAAAATGACGCCAACAACCATTTTCAAATAAATGTTTAAGACACAAGTGGTTATGTTTTTGAAGCTTGAAAACCCATGTTTTTTTGGACTCTGCATGTCTAAAGCATTCATGTTTTTTGTTTCGTTTTTTACAACCAAAATAATCTATATGCATGCCAGATGTATTATGCTATAGGCTTTGAGCAAGCCAAAAGAAAAAACCTTTCATGGTTAAGCTTCAAGAATACTTCAACCACATAAAAATATGATTTTAGGTGGAATGGGTCTTTAATCGTGTCCAACAGATAAGCGACAACTTCTGATATTTAAATACTAGTCGTCAACATCAATATAATTTTCATATAACCATAATGACCTTTGGGATATCAAATGTGTATTATTAGACATTGGTCGGTGAGAAATTCTGTCACATTTATGAATTCAAATGTACTTTGTACAATAGTTTAAAGCGTGGAGCAATGGTGCCACCTGGTGGAGTTTAGTAGTAACTGCAGTGTAATCACGTGAAGTCGCAGTCAGGCACGCAGCAGCACTCTCATCATTTACTCTGACCGCTGACAGACTGGCTCTGCAATAATGAATACCTAGTACAAGCCAGACAATATTTATAGTGTTTAGAAATACCACCAACGGAGCAACAACAGACTTGTTTGCTGTGATTGAGACAGCCAAATTGCCAATTGAGGACTACTGGTAAGTAATCCGAATATTACCAAGAATTTAGCTAGCAATATATAGCGTTTGTGTGGTAACTGTTGTTAGCGGTAGACGGTTAACAAACTATCCTAACGATGCATCCTCACAGTCACAAGACAGCTTGCAGTGGCTTTAGTCAGACACTATTCCTTGCAATCCTTGGCTAGTTATACCCGTTACGAGAAAGTATGCCTTCACCACTTTCAGTTTAGCTTCTCACGCACAGCTAGCCATCATCATTAGCTTAGCATGGTATATGGTCTTGTTTCATACTTCCTTAGCTTGTGTTGTCACTGGTAGGGTGACCTGACCAGTTCACATTAGCCTACTGTTAAAAAGGACAACATACTACTAGGCTGGTTTGTTCCCATGGTGACCCGTCAGGCAATGTACTTGTGTTATGCGACCACCCATGGAGAACCCATAGTTCTCCACGTTGGCATGTGATGTGAATCCTGTTTACCTTGGAGGCAGGTCACTAAACGATCAGTTGTGCACACATCATGACTAACGTCTCTCTTCAACGACTTCTGCTTCTACAGGGCCATCAATGGCAGCTGGATAAACGTTCCACAGTATGAAATGTACTGGTCTGGCAACTGAATTTCGCTCAGGATCAATAAAGGTATGTCTCATAATGTCTGTATGCATGTCTAAATCAGGTTAACACTTAGATTGTGATTGATTGATTGAATAAATGAATACTTTATTAACAGTTGGCAGAAAATATCACAGGAAAGTACAGTTAAATACAAGGTCTGCTAAGAGGATTTTAGAAGAGAAGAAAGCACTATGGCTTATTTCCATTGGGGTCCTTCATATTCAATTCATAGACAAGCAGTGTCGGCAAATAAGACAAATGAACCAGAGTGAAAGGTGTTCAAATCCATCCATCCATCTTCAACCGCTTATCTGTAGTCGGGTTGCGGGTCGTGGTCGCTCCACCAGAGAGCTCCAGACTTCCCTCTCCAGAGCAACATTAGTGACTTCCTCCTGGGGGATCCCGAGACATTCCAAGGCCAGTGAGTCGATGTGATTCCTCCAACTGCGTCTTGGTCTCCTACCAGTGGGACGTGCCTCGAGGACCTCCCTAGGGAGATGCCCGAGATAACCAGATGACCGAACCACCTATTGGCTCCTTTCCAGGCGAAGAAGCAGCGACTCTACTCCGAGTCTCTCTCGTGTGACTGAACTTCTCACCCTATCTCTAAGGGAGATGCCAGCCACCCGCCGACGAAAACTAATTTTGTCCGCTTGTATTCGCGACCTTATTCTTTCGGTCATGACCCACACTTCATGACCATAGGTGAGAGTAGGAACGAAGATTGCTCGGTAGACAGAGAGGTGTTAAAATGAACCAAAATAATACTGTAGCTAGTAATGGTTGGTGGTCATTTGAAATGTGGAGCATGAGGCTTCTAAAAATGTGTTGTAAAGAAGTATATACCTGAGTAAGTGATTGTAGGTGCATCAGTACTGAAGCAATCCGGGAACCCATCAGCCAAAAAAGAAAAGGGGGAACATTTTTAAATCTGTCTTGAGAGATTACTGCTGAAGTGACTAACCCGAAGGAATGGTGGTAGATTAAATTTAGGCCTGACCTCGAAATTAAAAAAAGAATCTTCAAAATCCTCCAGTTTTCTGAAATAAATATTTTCACAAAATGGGTTAACTCTTTAATTGTACATCATGTTGTTTGACACCAACACCACTGACACTGCTGTGTACTAGCCAACAAAAGTCCCCATCTGTTGCAGTTATGTGGTAAAGACGGTAGAGGGCGATGGTGAGACATATTTGGCTTCTTGTTGGTGGTTACTCTTACTTCTACATGTCTCTAAGTCAAGGACCCATCTGAAGATATGTTGTTCTAGGGACCCCCCAGAAGCAAATAATTTGAGTTAAAAATGTTCACTGTGAAAGAATATATACATTTTCAAAGTTTTGCACACATTTTCACAATTTGTCAAAAATAGCAGATCTACAAGCTCGTAGCGCTGCATTCGATGCCTTGCTATGAGCTTGTAGATCTGCTATTTATCAAAGTTTATAATTATGGTTAAAGTTGTTAAAAGCTATAAGGTGACACAGATGCATCATCAGGTTTAATTTCTGCTCTGTGGACAAGTGTCGCTGCCTATTAGATGTGTGCTTCAATTAGTTCCATTTTCAGGCTTCAGCATCCCTGAACTACATTTCGGAATGACTGCCTCATAGCAGTAGTTAGACACACAATCACGCAACTTCACATTATGGCTGTCACGATTACAAATTTAAGTTGACAATTAATTGTCTCACAAATAATTGCGATTAATGTTTTAATTGTTTTTTTTGTTTTTTTTCATTGAACATTGGAAAGTTACACAATTTCTATTTCTGTTTGCCTTTAAAGCAGAGGTTTTCAACAGGTGGTCCGTGAAGGTATTGTATGTGGTCCCTGACCATGCAAAGTTGCAAAACAGAGTGCACTAAATGGTGATGTATGATGACACGTCAATGTTACACGGAAAAAAGTAAAAAAACATGCACATCCAACCCAAACTTGGGCAGGTGCTGAGCGGCGAGTAGTATACGCTCGGAGACGCTCGCACACTGTGGGCTCCGCCTCCGATGCTGTGACAAGTGCCTTTATTTGCACAAATAGGTTACTGACACTGTAACTGACTGTAAATGTTGTAATTTACTGGAAAGTTGGATGTCAAGAACTTCCACAGTTGACTTGTACGGGAAAGTGTACACCCACGTACACACTGTACGTACGGGATTGACTGGTTGAGTCACCATTATTAGGAAATGTGCCCATATAACCAATATAATAATACATAATGGCTGTTAAGGGGAACACAACAGTGGTCCCCAGGTTGATTCTCAGTCAGGGTGGTGGTCCCTGACGCCCTGGTTCATAATCAGTTGAAAATCCCTGCTTTAAAGGCTTCATAATTACAAATTGCACAGGGCAGATATGACAAATAACTTAATTACAAAGAAAATCACTGACACATTTAATAATTTTTACTTTCCAAAAAATGTACAAAATAGCGGAAATATTTGATCTAACACGTAAGCTTGTAGATCTAAAAATGTTTGAAAATGTATGGGCATTTTTCAACATGGAAACGATTGACGATTATGCAAAAACATTGCGATTATCTCAAATTATTGCGATTAGGCGGTTATGTAATATTTGTGACAGGCCTAGTGCACACCACTTGTTCTGGAAGATATATCTCTGTGGTGGTACCGCTACACATACGCCCGTATATCATCCAGTTCATGTAATTGGACCTCAAAATGTAGTATAATTAAATCCTCAGTACTTTCCTATTGTAAATGTCATCCATTTTGTGTCTCCTTTTTTGTGTGCAGGTCCAGAACTTGGCTGACCTCCTCCATGTGTTGATTGGATGCGTCGTGTATGCATCGGTGTATATCGCCTGCTAGAGTACATACGAGTGTGTGTGTGTTTGCGATGTCTGTTGGACCATCTGAATAATACACCTGGATCGGTGCTTATGTGAGCGTGTGTGTGCTTGCGTGGTGGTCGATCGTCTTGTCTGTGTTGAGAGTTTGTGTGCATGCCGCCCCCCTGCCCGCCATGTCTCTGTGTCCCTCCCGGCTCCGGGTGGGTCTCCACCTCCTCTTCCTGACGCTGATGCTGCTCCCAGACACCACGCTGTGCCTGACCGTGCCCAAGAAAGACCCCGGCAACCTCAGCAGCATCCTAGGCAGCTTCAACACAACCCAGGAAGCTGATTGTCAAAAAGCATGTGAGTTCTGCGGGGAATTCAATTCAGTCAATTTTTCAGAATTGTTCATGGAATGGTATTTTTACTTGCCAACCCGGCGTCCCGATTTTGGGGCGTGCCATTATTGAGTTGGTGGCGGTAAAGCCTGAGAGCTCAGGCTCATGTTTTCACACCTTCCAACCTACTGATCTCCTGACTTCATCCACTGCCGTCTGTTTGTTGGAGAACTACCGTAGTTATGTAGCCAGACGATCAGATCACCCTACTGATAATCCCTGGTGATATCTAAATTCATTGTAGGGCTAAAATGATTTCGAAAGTAGTTTTAGCCTCTAAAAATAAAATAACTGAATTGCAGAACCAGCAAAGACTTTAGCGCGGTCCTTCATATTGGGATGGTTATATGATTTGTTTTCGAATCTGGGAGAGTAGGTTTGTGTCGGCGTAGGTGTTCTCCGCTAGCCCATACGTTGACTTGACTTTAGATTTCACCAGACTTATTATCGGTTGTCAGAGATTGTTATTATTACAGGAAAAATAAACATTGAAAATGATCTAAATCTCACATGCAGTGCGTTGTGAGCTTGTATAACTAAAAAATACATTGTGTCGATCCTGGGACGTATCCTCAGTGATGTTTCCTGAGGTCAACGGGGTTTTCGGGTCTATCAACATCGTACCCCTCCCTCACTCAGGCGACCCAGCCGGGGTTGATCAAATCCCGACTTACGTCCCAGTAGCTACCCTCTATCAGTCCATCAGGGAATGAGCAAGGCCACACAATCCGTTGCTCCGGAACTACTCTGCCGGGACGGGGAGAACCAAATTCTGGCGCGTGGAAGGACTAGGCTCTGTGGGTTGACTCCTGTCCGGGCCCCTCCTACGTCTCACCAGGTGCGTTGTACCAGACTCCCAGCACCAGGCACTCCATTCAGGAGTGGTGGATTATAATGGCCCTCCTAAAGGCCTCACAGAGGTTTGTTGGGCTTCCTCCTCACGGGGCTGGGGTGCTAACCCATACTGCTCACCCGGTATATTGTAGATTAATAATAATAATAAAACTTTTTGTATAGCACCTTTTTCATGACATGAAATGCAGCTCAAAGTGCTTTACAGAGCAATGGAGGAAAAAAAGAAAAGCAAGGCATAAAACATTAAAATAATAGCAGTAATGCAATACAGTGAGGATATGAATAACAAGGAGTTTAAAAGTTTAACTAAAAGCAAGAGTGTAGAAGTGGGTCTTGAGCTGTGCTTTAACAATGTCTACAGAGGCTGCCTGTCGAAGGTTTAGTGGGAGTTTGTTCCACGCCGTCGGCCTGTAGAAGCAGAAAGCTGCTACACCGTGTTTTTTAGTTGCCATTTTTAGGCACAGCGAGCAGTGGAAGACCTGAGGGGGGCGGTTTGGGACATATTTAGGCATATTATGGCTATTTTCTACATGCAGTGTGTTGTGAGCAGATGTACAATTGTATATCTGCATTTATTTTAATAGCCCAACATATAAATGTTATGTTTGTTTAGGCCTACCTCTGAGTCACTGATTCTTAAGAGTGGTCCAGGGGGTCCCCAGCTAAATGATAATTTGGAACCAACATGACATCAAGGTTCAGTGAAGTACAAAATGGACCTTAAGCATTTAACTTAAAACGTATATTTTAGTTGACCGGGGTCCCCCAGGGCTCTATATTTGACCTGCAACTTTTCCCCCCCTCCAGTCTAGACAAAAATCTCTTCACAGATAATAGCAGATCTAAATGCACACAATGTGTTGCAGCGACAAGTGAGGTGGTTTGAACCAGGATAGAACAATGGAATGAAACTAGAAATACCTAATTTCCATAAATGGAAATTTCACAACTTATCAGAAAGGTTGTAATTTACAATGGAGAAGATCTTGTTTGAAGCTTTCCCCAAATAGAAAGTTTTTCACACTAAAAATATCAGACATATTGCAGTCATTCAGATTTGATTAGGACTGGAGACTTTCTTGGAACTCCATTTTCACCATAATTTGTGACTTGTCTTTAATGAAATGCCGACCAAATTTTCCCTCATAACGTCTGCCAGCATTCTGAGGGGTATTCAGTAAAACTTAAGTGTTCATTTAAAAAAAATCTAAATTATCTAAATCCTAACGTTTTTCTGACACACTACAGAATTGTCAATGTTCACTAAAGACGTTTTTTCTCGGCCTCTGTAGCAGATGGAAACATGAAATGAATTGGATGGATTGAAATTGAAGGGCATAAAGACATAGGTTACAACAGGTGTAAATGGGTTGTATTCTTTTTACAGGAAGAGTTCTGTTTCATTACGATGTATTTTTATAACAAAGGTTTAATATTATGAAAGTTATTACCTAAGTACACAATTCGAACACACAAACCCAGTCTCTAATTTAGCTGTTGTGGAGGATAAAATACAGCTGGCAGTTCATGTGCTGTATGTAACATATTACTTTAGGAGAGCAAGACTAATCCATGCACATCTTGAGCTGAACGTTATACAGAATAACCTGTACATACCTTACTGTAATACATCTTGTTACAGCCACCGTGGCTTATCATGAAAAGCAAGAATAAATCCACAAAGCAATGCTCCCATAACGATTTATTTATTTTCCACCACGTTATCGTGAAATACTGCAATTTCAGAATGATGACACTCTTGGCCAATGCAACCCTTGGCGGTTGATAATGAGCACGCTGATGAAGTAGCCTTTACACAATATCCCAAGTGAAAGCCAAAGTGATGTCTCACTGATTTAAGTAAGGCCAGTATACTTGGATTCACTAGGACCTGCATACCTGCAAATTATTGGCCAAGCTTTTACCCTGGGCACTTCAAATGGACTCCCCGAATTAAAACTCTGGTGTAAAATGCTGGAGCATCAAGTCTACACATTTATTGTCCCAAAGTCGTTTGACAAAGCGTCAGTCATCCTGTGCAATAAACATGTCGATTTTACACAAACATCAGTGTTAACCACTTGAACCTTATACTTGGTTGACACTATACTACTATATTCTCTGTTTTCTCTCTACATTCAATTAACATTAAATATCTTCGCTGAAAATGGCCAAAGAATATTAGGGTTAATTTATTAATTTGATTTAACCAAACGTTAAAAATGTAGCCATTAAGTTACATTTGTACATACTTTCATTTCGACATTGATAAATTAACTAAGTAAGAATCTTACTGTGGGAAGAGTGCTCCAGTGTTTTACTTCAGGTAGTCTTTTGAAGTTCCCAGGTAGAAAAAAAAAGCTTTTCCTATACAGTATTTGGTTGCTGACTGTCAGGCAGAAACCTCACATGTCCATACTCCATAATGTCATGCGCAAAAGTAGTATTTTGGAAACTTTGTAAAAGTGAAAGTCGTTTAGTGTGTATGTGGATTTTATCACCATTGAACCAACAAATGGTATGTTAACAAAAGCTTGTGACAAAATAATTGTTGGATCCAATGGAACACAGGTTATTCTTCTTACACGGTTTCTGCCCCGACAGCAACAACGATATATACTGTCCTCTCTACAGATGAGTGAGCGGTGCACCAACATCATTTTATTGGAAAAAGACATGGGTGTAACACTAACACACTGGTCTGGACCTGTGGACCGCAACCTTTGGGAATGTGCATACCTGCATGTTTGGTTCTCCTCCTCTTGTGTGGTGTTGTTTGGGTGGGTACACGCCACAGACGGAGACGGAGGTGGGAGATGGTGAGAGTGCATGGGCAGATGGGGTGGGAGAGTGACGAGATGTGTTGGAAGATATGGGAGTTGTCTGGCGGCTTAGTATCACGCTCTTTTAAGAAGAACTCAAGCCATATGTCCCCGTTGGTCTGTTTCCTAAATCGCATCTCCCTCCTTTGGTGGAGGTATAATTTCAAAGCAGCCATGTGTTTCTAATTGAGGATGAAAGGCGCCGCTGGTGTGTGTGTGCACACGCGCATGTGTGTTTGTGTGTGTGTTTATGGTCCATGATTCAGGCAGTGCTTTCGCTGGCCAGGCCCATCTCTCTCTCTCTCTCTCTCTCTCTCTCTCTCTGTCTCTCTCTCACTCTCATATGGTGGCTTTCTTGATGTAAAACTAAACTAAGCTAATCCTGTGGTTAGAACTGGACTATGTCTGTCAACTCATTCAGGTTTCAGGGAATTTCTGCAATGTGGAAATATTCAATGTACTCTGCATCGAAATACCAAAAGTAAAAGTATTCATTAATGCAGAATGTCCCATTTCAAGTCTTCAAATCTATACAAATCTTTTGAAAATATCAGATTATTTACAAGCTCACAATGCGTTGCAACGTGAGTCGCGACGCATTGTGATTTTGCAGATCTGCTATTTGTTTTGCTGAATTGCTAAAATGTATATATATAGGGCTGAAGTGGTTAATATTTTGTAAAAAAAAAAAAAAAAAATCTACAAAGTAACTAATAAAGTGTTCAAGTAAAAGTACAACATTTGGATCCGAGATGTACAGGAGTAGAAGTAAAAGTATTGGAAATACTAATGGTAAAGTTCAAATGGCTCAAAATTGTACTTAAGTACCAGTACTTAAAGTAAATGTACTTAGTTACTTTCCACCACTGCCAATATTATGTGTCACATCTGCAGCGTGATTGAGAAGGTCACACGAGCAGTTCTATCATTATGCCGTCCCAACACTCTTTATTTATAGCAATATAGTTATCATGGGAAAACCACTTCCATAGGTTGATTTAGCCGCCTGTCATAATTATATGTGCTATGACACACGCCACAGCTCTAAATACCGTCTGTCTGTCTGTATGTCTGTCTAGAGTGGGTGAAGAGAACATGGCTGTGTGTATTAAGTTGTGCAGTAGAGAATGGATGAAACAAAGATATGGCTGAGTCTTATTATCATGTGTTAACCCCAGGCCTTCTTCAACCCCCTGCTGTCTCTTTCTGAGCACTTTTAAAACACCTCTGTTGAGCAGAGCCCATCCATCTCTCTCTCACTTTCTCCCTCTTTGTCTCTCTGCCACTCTCTCTCTCTCTCTCTCTCTCTCTCTCTCTCTATCTGTGTGTGGTGGAAAAACGTACTCAAATGTTTAACTTAAGTAAAAGTATCAATACTGTCTGCAATATAGAAATACTGTTGCAAGTAAAATTCCGGAATCCAAAATGTACTTAAGTAAAAGCACAAAAGTATTGGTATCAAGATGTACTTAAAGTAACACAAGTAGAAAGTACTCTCAGTATGCAGAATGTATGAAAGTCTTGTGACGATACTGGATGAGATGCATACTGAGGGCGAGGTCGCGTGCACACACACCCGGAATATTTTTTTACTATATAGTAAAAATATATATTCGTACGTCTCTAAATGTTTTGATGAATTGAAAATGGTGGGCACTATTGTAAACGAGTGTAATGCTTTATGGTGTCGTCCACTCACTGTTAACAGTTTTTGTATGGAGTTGTACTGTAATTCTGCAAACTGTTAATACATCAATCAATCAAAAAAAGAACAGGAAGGATGGGTGGGGAGGGATCAACATATGGAATGCCAGAACAGGTCATCTCCATATATGGAGATCTAAGGGTTTGAGGTCAGATGTAGAGTTGCTGGCCGGCTCCACATTATGCAGATCTAGGTGATGATCCAGTCTTCTCCATGTATGGTTATCCAGGGTTAGATGAGGTCAGTGTCGTGATTTTCATATATGGAAACGCCCATATATGGTGGCGTGAAGTGTCACGAGCTGTGACCATATATGGAGTCGTGATGTCACGAGGCGTGACCATATGGAGGCGTGGGTGACTAACTGACGGACGAGATATGCAGGTTTTCATAGTAAATGATAAAAATGTAAATAGTTACATTCCACTGCTCGCTCTCTCTCTCTCTCTCTCGCTCTCTCTGTCTCTGGCCCATTAGCAGAGAGCAGCTGCAGAAGCAGTTAAACCAGCCAGCTGTCTGTCTAATTAGCGCACAACAGCTCACTAGGAATAGAGAGAGAGAGAGAGAGAGAGAGAGAGAGGATGGGAAAGGGAGACCCAAAGAGTGGAAGTGTGAAAGAGATAACGGTTGAGAGAGACAAACAGACATGGTGTAACTTACTGTAAGGTCTGTCCTCATGTTCATCAGCAAAGCTTCCTTCTGCTTCCAACCAGCAGCAGCCTATAATAAAACCTGATTTATAATTCCTTTTCCTTGTACAACGGTGTGTTGCACTTCCAAATGAGCCGATTTACAACCTCACAACTCACAGCACGCGTTTTGTGTTGTGTGAGCTTGTAGATGAGCTTTTTTAGTGCACGACACCATAGTATTTAAATTAAGAACATTTTATTTGCTTAGTTTGAATTTGCAATTTTCATTCGCATTTGCATTAAGCGTAATGTAACATTTCTGCTAATGGGGGCAGCGGTGGCTCAGGGGTAGAGTGGCCGGATGGTAACCGCAAGGTTGCCTGTTCGAACCCGGGCTCCCCCAGAGTTGGTGTCGAGGTGTCCTTGAGCAAGACTCTGAACCCCTAATTGATCCCGAATGTGCTGGTTGGTGCCTCGCATGGTTTCTGCCGCCATCGGTGTACGAATGTGTGGGTGAATGTAATGTACAATCTATGTAAAGCGCCTTGGATAAAGGCACTATATAAATGCACCATTTACCAAGCATGAGTCCCCTGGCATTCCATGTAGTACTAAAGCTTCTCTGTATTAAGCCTAATTTATACTTTGTCACACAGCTGTGTCACTTTGCCAAAAACAACTGATTCAGATCGCAGCCTCTCTTTATTAAATGTATTTATCCTAATTTACATTTCGTCTCACTCCATTCAGTCCAGTCCAGAGCTGATATAGTTTTGAAATATTCATTGGTTTTAGGAATTGAATAGTTTTAGCTTACCGTAGTGTTTCATTTAGTTTTGTTCTTAGTTTCAGTTTTTCAGGTATTATGTGGTTTAAAGAAGCTGAAAGGTGCAGGATGAAAGAAGGCATAACATGAAGAGATTTACAAAACGTGTTATCTAGGTTAAAGCTGCCATATTGAGAAAAGCCAGGTATTGGCGACCACGGTGCAAATTGAGGAGGACGGACTAAAACTGAGCTGATTTTACAATGATATTTATGTACTTTGAATTGGTTTTTGAATTGAGTTTTGGCATTTAGTTAACTATAATAACCTTGGCGCCGTGTTGAGTTTAGTGTACAAGTTGAATATTTGTTGTCACTTGTCTGAATATTGTTTCTTTCCCTCTACATAATTTCATCAGCTGTTCACACCACCAGTGATAACAGTGTTTCGTTTATAGAAACCAACCTGAGAACCCATCGTCAAAAAAGACAGGAAAAACAGTTCCCTCTTTTTCCTTGAATTTGTTTGGAGTCAACAGTCAGTCTCGAGAGGCTAATAGAAACAGACAGGCCACACCATTGCTTCCAGGTCTACCGCCAATGTGACTTTTATTGAAGATGTGAGGCTTTTGAAAACCCGAGTGAAACCAGGCTAAATTGACTAAATTAAGTTCACACGGCCAGAGAGGGCACAGAGCTAGTCACCAGGCGTGTGCAACAATTATGATCTTACGGATCTTAAGGATTCTAATAATCATGTGCTTGTAAATGCAACAACCAAGTCGTTGTTATCACTAGTCCTTCACTGGGTATATTTTCTTCAGTGTCTTCAGTGTGTATTATGAGCAAATTACCTCATAATAACCTTGCTGTATTCCGGGAAGGCTCAGTCAGTTCACCTCAGCGGGGCTCTTTTCAGTTTTGCTGAACTAAAGGCTGGAAGCAGAAAGCAAGGCGGCTCGAGCCAATTTTACGGGACCAGTGGGATCATCTGATATGGGAGATTAACACCAGGGAAAGTCATGCCTTAAAAAAAAAGATATCTAGTTCAATTCGCTGTGGAGTTAAACCTGAAAAAAGTGCTGCAATATAGATGTGTGCAGGCATGAGCAATATTCTCATGGCTTCTGATAGTGGACGAAGGGCCAACGTCACGCTAAAACTGGATAATGTAACATTTCTCCAGCATTGGATTTCAAAGCATGGTGGTTTGGTGTACATGCAATACATAAAATAGGGACTGCATTGGCCTTCATCAGTCATTTTGATTAGATTCCAATATCTAATTATTCAAAGGGATAAGTGTTCCCTTAACCTTTGTGCAGACAGTGTGGAGTTCAACGAATGGAGACGTTATCTAAACGCTAGTGTAAATTATTCACTCGGTTGCTGATTTTCTAAGCATCTTGGTCTCCGGAGAAGGTCTGCTCAGTAGTTTAATTTTTCCACACACCTGGTCTCCTCATCAGAAAGCACGAGGGAGAGCTGGAGGGCTTAACGGAGAGATACTACTAGTAAAAGAAAGAAAAGCAAGGAGACACACATCATGAAGCGTTCAAATCCGGATGTTATGAGTGAGGTTTGGCTGCTTCAAGATGCCTCCCTTTAGCCCATTCACGCTGCTGTATACACGAATGAGCACGTCTACTAGTCTAGCGTGTGTGTGTGTGTGTGTGTGTGTGTGTGTGTGTGTGTGTGTGTGTGTGCGTGCAATACTCATGAGTCCCGTCTAGTGCCATGCGTCTATGTGGCAGTACGATCTGAGTGAGACACACAAACCGTACATTTAGAACGAAGGCAGACAGCGATTTGTCTTTAGGCCACTGACCGTGTTTTTCCCCGTGCTGGGCAGGTTGTGTGGCCTGGCCGCTCTGATTGGTCCATCGCATCACGGAAAGGGAAGCCGCCAAAGCTGGTTTTGAAACGTAGTGGCGCGTTAACTATGGATCTCACTGCAGTTCTATAGGAAAGCCCTGCTGTGATTGGCCAGTAGTTGAACACCCCACAAAGTTGGGTTTGAAAACGCAGAGGTAAAGTCGGTGACGTATCACGGCCACAAAAACGTCACTTCTGCATACTCCGCATACGTCACGGTCTATGACTTGACTTTAAATTCAATTTTGGGCCGAACGAATAATTAGAAGAAAAAAGGGCACTTTTCGTTTTTCTTCTTTCTAATTATTGTTCCCAAAAAAAATGTTATTGTCGTGATTTGTCACCATCCGAGTTGGCTTTGTCCGAGGCTTACAGGTCTTTTAAATAATGACTTTCTGAAACGTCTAGGGGAAAATTGAATGGGAAATTCTCTTCCGGGGCCGCTCGTTGTCTGCATGAAAGGGGGTGCGACTGTGACGGTCTATAAAGGATTGTGCATCTTTGAACAATTATAAAAACATGTTTTGGCCTTTATGGCCTTCAGCGCATGCATAAAAGGCATAGACAACACAGATCTTTGCGAATCTCAATATTATTACAGTACATATTTAAAACTGAATCACCTGGAATGCTGAGAAACGGCATCATCTGTGTTGTTCCCGTTGTGTGAATTGTACGCTGTTGTCAAGGAGATGTTTTAATTTTGCCGTTGGACGTACTCCTGAGTCCTTTTCCCCATTACAGGTTTTTGGAGCAGTAAACAAGGTTTAAACAAGGAGCTTTCACGCAGAGTTACATTGGCAAAGAAAAGCCTGTTCAGAGTAGTAACAGGAAATGTTTGCTAGTAATTTAGAAAACCAAGTTGTCAGCAGCATTGACTGCATCTGTTTTCAGAGTACCACTTACTTTTGCTAAATGATTAAAAAGTATTCGTACTAGTCGTGAAACCGTGAGTAAAACCTGGTTCCTTTATAGAGCAGTGATTCCCAGACTTTTCAGGTCGAGACCCAAAAGAGAGAATGGATGTTTGCCCGGGGCCCAAACTAGAGAAATCTAGAGATCTACAAGCGCACTGCGTGTCGTTGTGCGCAGCGTTGCGAGCTTGTAGGTCGTCTATTTTCACTACTTCTTAATTATAATTCATTTGTATTTATGGAAATTCATAGATTTTAACTCGAGTCGTGACCCATAAGAAATGGTCTGTGACCCACTGTTTGCTAAAGGGTACGTGTCATAAACCACGTTGAATTATGGGACATGTGGCGAGCACCTTTGATATCTTTACTTCCTCACCACAGGTCAAGCCACAGAAGGGTGCAAAAAGGGAGCGTTCAGGAATGGCACCTGTTGGTGTGAACCATGTGAAGAGCCAGACATCCCCCCACTGTCAGGTAGGAGCAGAGGAACATATAAGGCCACAATGTTTTCATGTGTAAGATAACTAAGTACAAGTCCTTTCCTTTCTTTTTTTTTTACTTTACTTGAGTATTTCCCATTTCTAATACCTTTACTTCTACTCCACTACATCTCGGATCCAAATATTGTACTTTTACTTCACCGAACGTGGGAATTGGTTGATTTGTGGCTTCCTTTCAGTGGCTCAACTCTTGATATGATGTATAAGGTGGAGATAAATATATTGGATCAAAATCAAAGACAAAACATTTAGTATGCTGGTCAGTTTCGTTATACTGTGGATTTACTGCTTTACTGTACAGCAAAATATGTATGTGACTACTAGCAAAAAGAAATCGTAGATTTGAGACGTTTCAAACATGATTATATTCATTCATGTGTTCAAACGTTCATACACTTGTGTTCTGTTGTTCTTCACAAAGGTGGTGGTTTCCAAGGCAACAATGGAGCAGGTTCTGCTTCGACAACTCTGAAACAGACACACGGCCCATTGTCCTCTTCCTCTTCTTTATTATCCTCTGGTCACAACGAAACAAACCTCCACCAGTCACAACGCAATAACACTGTTCAAACTTTAAACCCGGACGGTAAGTCCACTAATCAACCATTAAGCGACTCCATTCCTCCATTCACTCCCTTACGAGAACAGCCTAGTGTACCTCCACCAACATTGCCACCTTCGACACCATCTGGCAAAGGGCCAGTAGACCTGTCGCCTAAAGTTCTCTCACCTTCAATACCATCCAGCAAAGAGCCAGTAAAGCCTAAAGATGTCTTACCTCAGTTAGCACCTATCCCTTCCTTACCACAAGTTAACCTGTCTACCGCTGCTCTCCAGTCTCCCAACAACACAGCCTCAGTTCCTATAGAGCCTGATAGCAATGCATCTATACCTGAGAATAATAATAAAATAATAAAAAACGTACAACCAGGACAAGGTACAACAACTAAAGCTAATAAAACCGAATCGGTGGCCACCCCCACTAACACTCCAACCACGAGAAACGCAACGACCCCGTTGCCAGCGACGACAAAAACTACCATGTCGGCTGCAGCAACTCTACCAACGACGGCA
The DNA here is from genome assembly GCF_964188405.1 of Protomyctophum parallelum. Classification (NCBI taxonomy): domain Eukaryota; kingdom Metazoa; phylum Chordata; class Actinopteri; order Myctophiformes; family Myctophidae; genus Protomyctophum; species Protomyctophum parallelum. The sequence goes on along the minus strand of NC_139700.1, from coordinate 4,106,064 downwards.
AAGAATACCACTTCTACTTCAGTAACTGTATCGACAACAGCAAAAAGTACTACGCCTACAGCTGTAACTACAGCCCCAGCTCTTACCACGACAACGACTGTTAATACTACAGTGACGGCCGCAGCCACAAAGAAGCCGTCTTTAACATCTGTAGCCACCCGAGCGTCAATGTCCCCTATTACTGACAAGCCACCAGTTCAGTCTCCTTCTGGTTCTGCTCTGGGGAATGCTAGCACTGTTGCTAATGCTGCAAGCAGTACTACCACTGCTAATACCGTCGCCAATCAGAAAAAACATGTGGTTAATACAGGAAGTGGGGTCGCCATGGTAGAGGTCACTGCGGGTGATCTGACCAGCCACCTGGTGGATACTGCTTCTTTGCTGGCCGTCTTGCTTATTGGACTGCTCTTCTTCCTTGTTTCGGTCGGTGTGCTCGCGAAACAGGCGTATGAGAGTTATCGCAGGAAGGACTATACACAGGTTGATTATCTTATCAACGGGATGTATACAGACTCTGGGGTGTGATGGAGGGGAATGAGCTCGCCCTCCGCATTTGAAGGTTAAGTCGTGTTTTGAGAAAGTGTCATAAAATATGGCTTACGGTTGTGTTGAGCTTTGGGCTGGGAATGTGCTCAGGAATGGATGTCCAGACCAAGGCTTTTGGAGGGACTTGCAGGGTTCTCTCCTAGAACAAAGTGGGTTTTGTGGGTTTTGTGTCATGAAATGGTGAAATTGACTTTGACTAGGGCAATTCATTTGGTGGGCTGAGGTTGAGACTTCACTGGTTGGTTCAGGACCACTGTTGCATGGTTCGGGGGAATCCTCAATGGGAAAAGACCAGGATGAGGAACCTCTCGGTTGGATGACTTGAGATGAGCACTCTCTCCTGGCTGCATTTCTTCTGTCCCATTTATGGCTTCCTTCTTTTTACTGTTCTGTTTTTTGAGGTCTCTACATCGGCATCGCCAAACCTTTGCAACACGATGACATTCCTATCCAGTTCCCTTTTGTAATTTGTGCCGATTTGGGTGGAGGGGATTCTTATGAAATTAATGTTGGGGAGACACCGTCATCGAAACGTCTGTTAGAGAGAAAGCACAGCAAATGGTGTGGTCGGCTCAAATTAAAATTTATAAAACGGAAAGACATTTTGTCCTTTGCGATGTAATGTCATAAGGCTGTTGACAGTATTGTTCTTTTTTTAATTTAGCCTGGTAGAGAAGTAAGGGACTTCTCTGGACTGTGAGTTTCTTTTATTTATTTTTCCTTTTTTTTGCCACATTTGCCAGTGAGAGAAAAAATAGTTGGCTCTGACGGCAGACTTGTTTCTATAATGGAGACGTGGTTTTCTCTTGCTGTGGTGTTTATCAATACATCGGGGAGTGTAGTTTGTGTGTCTTCTTAGTAACAGAAATGTGCACTCGGTCAGCACATCCCAAATAAGCGGTCTTGGACACAATAAAAGAGTGTTTGCATTTCAGTCCCAGAAGAGTCCTAGAAATTATGACGCATAACAAAAGATCAAATATATTGGTTGATTGCGGGATTAATCTCAAATGTGTTTTTACTGAACTCAAACGGCGGTCGATCAAAGAATCTACTGAAAGTGATCAGATGTATTCATAAATATTGCTCAGTAATGAAAGTCCAAGCCAAACCCTTATTTTCTCAAATTGTTTTTCCATTTAAAAGCAATTCCCTTTATACTTCTCGAACAATAAACAAGAATTGATCTTGCTGACTGAAAAGCTTTGATTCACGTTGATGTGTCTTCAAGATATTCTGTACTTAAGTCAAAAAGTTAATATTAAGAGAAAGTATTTGTAGAGGTCTGCAGAATAGACCTTTTCCAAAGAAACACGTTTGCGTCGTTACAGGTACCCCAGCCAACCCAACGCGGAGATGTTTTTCCATCTCTCTCTTGTGTTGTAAGTTCCCCCAGATGTGGTCTGTGTGTGTTGAGGACTTAAGCGGGTGTTTCAGGGCCAAAGTATGTACGGTCTGGTGTTTAGCCAGTGGACCAGAGAGAGAGAGAGAGAGACCACCATGTGGATCTAGTCAGTCATTAGGTTGATTTGTTTTGTTTTTTTTGTCAGTCTGTTAACATTGCCAGGATTTGTTTCTGCACTGTGTGCATCATGGGTAAGAGAGGGGTTTGTTTAGTCAAATTTGTTTGAGAAAACAGGGAGGCTTTGATTGGGTTTTCACTGACTGCCCTGTCCAGGCGCGTTGCCATTAAAAAAGAAAGGGACACGCGGTATTGAAACAAACCAACCCCATTCAACCACCCAGACTGCTTCAGAAACCACTGCATAACTTTATGCAGTGTGATGCTGGCTTCCCTTCACTTTTACATTCCATCAATTCAGTACAGATTGTAAAATTTTAGCGAAAATGTTATGTTGTGTAATGTCGTCCATTAGAGTCCAACCAAATTAGAGTAAATGAGGTGAGTAAAAGAGTAAATGGCGGCGTTTGTATTTCAAGGTATTAAATAAGTTCTGCACTTTCTGAATTATGTTTGTGTATTGAATTTAAGTCAACCACGAAACCCCACTCCAGTCTAGTGACCTTGTCAACAGCTCAAAACGTTTTCAAACAACGCTTTCAAGTAAATCTTTGCAAATTGGAGTGACAATTGACCCCTGCCAATTTAAACGAGCACGGCTATAATTTCCCTGCTGCAAACTAGAAGCACATTATGATTGGTTTGTGGCTGATGAAAATAATCCTTTTGCATATCATTTTTTTTGATCTGACATTTCTCAAGAGAAACTCCCCTAAGGAGTGAATTCCAAGTAAGGGCTCGTTTATACTTCATCGCACGACCATCTTTGCTTGATGGAAATTATGTTTACAAATGAAAAACGTAATGCAACATGACATGTTGTTTCATTTGAACATCATTCAATCTTGAGTTTCCGTCATGTGACGAACTCAAATTACACACGAGGGAGGACAGACAAGGACAGGGGGACTGAGGGGAGTGTTGATGCCATAGGTTTTCCTGTGGAAAACAATGTGGAGTACGTGCATGTCTTAACATCTCTGACTTTCAATTTATTTCTGTGCTTATCAGTTTATTCTAGCCTTGGCTCTCTTTTCCAAAGTCTTGTAAGTTAATGTCTTCCATTTCATCATCTTGTGTTTCGGGTTTGGTTACAGCCTAAATTATGTTTCACTGTGTACAATTTCTATGCAGATGTATCCACCACTGAATCATGGGATTAAGGCCATAATTATAGAGTCTTTATTTTAATACATTTTATATTTGTGTTCACAGTGAGTGTCTTTCGGACTTCTTGGATACTTTATAAAGGAGGTTTGATAGTTGACTGTCCACTTATAACTGATTTATATGAACTTTACTTTTTACTTTGCAAATCTGAGTTGTAGATTACATTTACACCATTCCATAACTCATTCCCATCTTATACAGCCTAATCTATAACTCACACACAATGTATAATTTTATTGTATAACTGACTAAAGTATTTTTTTCCATTTCTTTTTTTGTTTACAATGTCTGACATTTCATTGACGTTGAACCCATGTTTTTTTATTTAATTTTCTCTTTTTTGCCACATTTGCCATGGCGCTTCATAATTTCATTTTTCTTTTCTTTAAAAAAAACAACATTTGATCAAAGGCCACTTATGATTTGATTTGCTGAGCATTCTATTATAACTAACTTGAAACTTACTTTTGTTTGTGAAAGACTAGCTCAACTGAATCATCTCAAACTGTTGTTGCCATCACAGAAAGCTAGCAGATTAGCTTTCACCAAGTCATAGTTCCAAGATTCCTAAAATGGTGTTTAATATTGCTTTACATTTCACATAGTTTTTACATTTCCCATTGTGACAAAATGCACTTTTCTTTACCTATTGCATCCATTTCATTGTTTGTCTATCATAATGTTAACACATTCTGAACGGGCACCCATTTTGGTGTTGGCATCATGTTATGCTTTAGCTATTGAAAAATAGCAGATCTACAAGCTCATAGCGCGCCACCGAGTGGCGCGCTACAAGCTTGTAGGTCTGCTATTTTTGAAAAATCGAAGAACGACTGAATTTTTTTAAATCTGATCTCAGGTCAGAATGGACCTGAGAACTCCAATGGACCTCATTAGACAAAATCTAAATTAAAATGTAATTCATATGGCATGGGTGCTGCAACCAGCTAAAAAATGCCCCAGAACTTGTATTTTGAGACTGTTATTATTATGGGGGGGGGGAGGGAGGGAACTGTTATAGGTTTTGTAGCTAACTGAAATGCCAAACCTTTCAAAAAAATTGGATGTATCCAATCATATTGCACAAATTTATCCCCTTCCATCAAGATAATTACTTTATTAGCATTGCCTTTTGTCTTTTTCTGACCACTTTATCTTTGTTTACTCTGGGTTTGATGGGTGATGGGAACTTGCCAAATGATCACACTGAAGCACATTATTTTACGATGAAGCCAAGGGAATTGTGTAGCCATTATCAATAAATGAATGAATGGAATATATTATAATTATTAAGGTCTGTGATATGGACTCTGTGTTTGAAAGCTCATATTTACTACTGATTAGACACCACATTTGAGTAGCTCCAAATGTGTGGCGTTTAGATATTTACAGCATACTCGTTGGTAGGTTGCATTCAGTATGAGCTTTCAGATGCATTAAATTCATTGGATTGTTTGACAACCTGAAAGAGAAACTCAACAGAATTCACACGTTGTTCCTCTGATATTTACTTGGCTTGTTCTTTGAAACACTAAAGTTATTCACCAAGACAAAATACCTAGAGCCATGTCATTGATGTGGATGGACTAATTGAATTATTGAATTGATTTTGTTATGCCGTTACTGAACATTTTCCTGGATTAGTCTCTTGATAAAACCTCTCTTGCCATCTCATTTTGAACATTTACTTTTAAATGTTTGAAGTTAGTTAAAATGCTCTCAAAGATCACATGAATAACATGGGTGGATTCTGTTGAGGGATACAATATCTGACTGATATATCCAATTAGCTTGTATGAAAGACCTGCTATGTGCCAACTCAACAATGTACTAATGCACTATCAAAAGATGTTTATTTGCAGAAAATAAATGATAAAACAACCAAATAGATCAACCATGGTGTAATTATTTGACAAATAGCCAGGACACCTTGATAAGTGAAATGACTTGAGGCCTATTCATACTCCAGATTTAGGTGATAAGGTGACCACAGAAAACTACAATATGACATCACGCCACGGTGATAAGCGAAAGCGACTCGTCACCGCTCCCAACACATCTGTTTTAACTAACCATCGAAAGGGTGAGTAGCTCATCACCTAAAACTGGAGTATGAATTGACCTTTAATCCACTCTCTCCAACAGAGATGCTCCGATCAGGTTTTTTGGACCGATCCCGATCACCAGTTGTTTGTCTTACGATTGGCCGATACCGATCTTGTGCTTAAGGGGAGAATTTGAACATTTCCAAAATGATGTCGACTCAAAACCCATCAAATCTGTTTGTGGAGGAAGGGGCGAATGTTTAGGCCTGTCACAAAGATGCAAAACGGATATACTGTCTATCTGAATGACTTTTATAGCACTTCAATTGTATAAAAAGATCTGTTCCTCCAGATCAGACAAATTGCCGATCACCAATCGGGAACCAATTGATCGGAGCACCTCTACTCTCCAATTAAATCACCAATCCGATGTCTCTTGTCTGTGGCTATTGGGATTTAAATACTTTACATAAATGCCTTTACTATCCGAGTGTTTATAATTGAGACTTGAAAAAGTCTTGTTAATAATTTAGTGTAGTATACAGAATTTGTACATTATATGGTGTTTCCTCAGAAGCTTTATTCGTAGCCTAGTGGCCGTGGGGGCAGTAAAACTATTCTCAGGATCAGTTCCAATATGAGTGGACTGCAATTAACCGTTGTTTGTTTTGGTCCAAGAATTAAGAAAGAAAGCAGGCGGGTGATGAATACAATACACTTCTTCATTGTTCTAATAGCAATGGTTATGGTGCACCATGACGCTATGTTGAAATTGCAATTTGAGCAATTTGAGCACCATTTGGAGGAGTTCAGAGTGTTAATTCCAGGCATCATACTCCGTGCTTGCTTACAACACAACTATAGTTGCCGCTCAGCTGCAGAGATTTTTACAAACCTTATAAAAACAGGCTGTTGAGAAGGATATTTTAAGTACCACGACATTTATTATACTTCTATTTTGAAAAAGTAAACATTTAAAAAAATAGAAGATCTTGTACAATACAAGCTCTTCTATTTTTGAAAATGTTTACTTTTTCAAAATCTCATCTCACCTATCTCACCTAGGTGAGAGTAGGAACGAAGATTGCTCGGTAGACGGAGAGCTTTGCCTTCTGGCTCAACTCTCTTTTCGTCACAACAGTGCGGTACAGCGACTGCAATACCGCCCCTGCAGCTCAGATTCCCCGGCTGATCTCCTTCTCTGTCCTCCCCTCACTCGTGAACAAGACCCCGAGATACTTAAACTCATTCACCTGCGGTGTAATGCCTCATTCCCTACCCGGACTGCACAATCCACCGGTTTCCTGCGGTGTTTCAGTGCTGTCAAAATGTTTCCGAGAGTGTCAACAAGAGTGTTCTTAACATTAGTCACCTCGCATAACTTTCGAGGTCGACATGCCCCCAACAATGACAACACGCGTCCACACATCACTGAAAAGGCCAAACACGCATGCATGAAAGGCCAAACACTGTAGCCCACCAAAAGACTAAACACTTGAGACAGTAAACATTTTCTCAGTGATTCAGCATGGACAAGGTATGTCCATGGCAACATAATATTACATGATTTTACACCACAGAACGTGTATACTTTGTACGACTTTGTCACTCAACAGAAATTGTTAGATAATGTGAGCAATTTTACAGCAATTTTACAGTTTGTAAGCAGGTATAGTTTGGGTGTTAATCCCACATCATGTTACGTGATGGCCGCAGCGAAGGACGTGGAATTCAGTTCATGATTTATCAGTCTCACACTCAGGACGTGGCGAGGAAGCTGAAGGGAGAAATAAAGTTTGTGCAACAGTTAAGAGTACAGTAGCACTGGAGGTAGCCAAAACCGACACGATGCCAGGCACTCCCTCGGGTCGCCGGTGATGTGTGTGTGGTGAGTTTGAAGTCAGTGCATCGGACAGTTCTTTACGTGAACTACAGACACGTATACGGATAGAAGGCTTGCGCATTTATAGTAGGATGCTTTTAATGGGGCTAAATGTCATCAGAATCACTATATCTCCTCTTCCTGGCCTTGCGAAATGGGCCAGTCTAATGAATGAATCTCTTTCTCTCTGAGACTGTCCGAGTCATGGAACTTGTTTTGTCTACTCCCCTTTCTCAGTCCACTTTCTCCTGGGTGCTTCTGTGTTTATTCCTACTGACAACAACACTACCTGTTTAGGGCACTGGTGCTGAGAGATTATGGGCCCTATTTTAACTCTCATCCCTCAACCTATTTGCCACGTGTTACTATTTTGACAAAACAGTTTACAATAGTTCAACTAGCCGATCTACATCGACACGTTGTGAGCTTGTAGATCGTCAATTTGAACTATTTTAAGGTTTTTCTAAATAAGTTTTTGGGATAAGGGGCAAGGGGTTGGGATATAACCCTAGATATATATATATGTATTCGGAGGTCCTAAACCCCCACTGGGGGCCGGGAGGGACAGTCCCATGTGCTGTAGCCACATGGGGGAGCCACTAAGCACCACTTACTATAGGGTGCATATCATCCATGTTCAACCAGGGAAACCTGGCCTTCTTGTTAGTGTGGTTGCCCGAATGGGCAACCAGACTCTTGTAACTGTGACACTTTATACTTATTAGTGTGGTTGCCCGAATGGGCAACCAGACTCTTGTAACTGTGACACTTTATTATTATTTTCTCACTGGAGTAGTCTTTATTTTGACGCTTTATACCTCCCACACTGTACGCTGTACGCACTTGAGCCATATGTCAAATTGACCGGAAAAATCGGGAATCGTGTGCTTGTATTTTGTTAAGAGAAATGTTGTATAGTTTAATTGATATGAATTTATTAGTGAATTAAATTTCCCCATTGACATGAATGGGAAAAGGCAAAAATTCACATAAAAGTATTTGTTCCTCGGAGACTGTAATCACTATAGTTACAAAACTTTTAGGGATATTTCAACATTATCACTAAAATTATTTAACCCTAAAATTTTATCGGTCGGCCTCATGGTGGCGCTATAACAGCCCACTTTACCTTTTGGCTTATAACTCTTGAACCGTAGGTCGTAAAATCAAAATTATTTTTTCCCTGGATTCCTTGGGTCATGACGCATCTCCCCATATAGGCCACGCCCATTTCCGCCATGATAGATTTTCCGCCATTTTGAATTCTGTCCAAAACACACTTTTTGCTTTTCCTCCTACAGATTTTGTCCAAATCTCACAGAAATCGGCACACGTGATCTCTGGACCCATCCAATTAAAACTGAGCCGCAGAATTTTGAAAGTGCGTATCGTTCGGCCGTAATCGTCTTCCGAAGTTAGTAGGAGGGGCCTATATCACAAAAATGCCATAAATCACGAACGGAATGTCCAATCCATCCCAAATTTGAATCACATGTCCGGGGTGGTTCAATCAACCAAGTTCTAAAAGGAATTCCATTTTCATCCATAGGGGGCGCCGCAAATGCGAGAAATGTAACCGTTTGTCGCAAAAACATGAATTTCGGGGGTTAAATCCCCTCCGAATTACTTACGCATGATCTAAGGCGTGACTTGAAATTGTAATTGGCTGGCAATACTAGTGGGAGGGGCATATGTAAGCCACTGCGGCAACCACACTCTGCAATTTTTTTAAATTGCGAATTTTCTAGTTATTTTTTCACAGGAGTAGTCTTTATTTTGACGCTTTATACCTCCCACACTGTACGCTGTACGCACTTGAGCCATATGTCAAATTGACCGGAAAAATCGGGAATCGTGTGCTTGTATTTTGTTAAGAGAAATGTTGTATCGTTTAATTGATATGAATTTATTAGTGAATTAAATTTCCCCATTGACATGAATGGGAAAAGGCAAAAATTCACATAAAAGTATTTGTTCCTTGGAGACTGTAATCACTATAGTTACAAAACTTTTAGGGATAATTCAACATTATCCCTAAAATTATTTAACCCTAAAATTTTATCGGTCGGCCTCATGGTGGCGCTATAACAGCCCACTTTACCTTTTGGCTTATAACTCTTGAACCGTAGGTCGTAAAATCAAAATTATTTTGTCCCTGGATTCCTTGGGTCATGACGCATCTCCCCATATAGGCCACGCCCATTTCCGCCATGATAGATTTTCCGCCATTTTGAATTTTGTCCAAAACACACTTTTTGCTTTTCCTCCTACAGATTTCGTCCAAATCTCACAGAAATCGGCACACGTGATCTCTGGACCCATCCAATTAAAACTGAGCCGCAGAATTTTGAAAGTGCGTATCGTTCGGCCGTAATCGTCTTCCGAAGTTAGTAGGAGGGGCCTATATCACAAAAAATGCCATAAATCACGAACGGAATGTCCAATCCATCCCAAATTTCAATCACATGTCCGGGGTGGTTCAATCAACCAAGTTCTAAAAGCAATTCCATTTTCATCCATAGGGGGCGCCGCAAATGCGAGAAATGTAACCGTTTGTCGCAAAAACATGAATTTCGGGGGTTAAATCCCCTCCGAATTACTTACGCATGATCTAAGGCGTGACTTGAAATTGTAATTGGCTGGCAATACTAGTGGGAGGGGCATATGTAAGCCACTGCGGCAACCACACTCTGCAATTTTTTTAAATTGCGAATTTTCTAGTTACAGATGTTATTCTGACCCTGTGATGGACAATCTTAGTATATTGTGTCACATATACTAACATGGCCTCTACCTCTAGTGTTGGAATTAAATGAGTGAGTGAGTGACATTGAGTCATATGGCAATGGCCGTCCACCCACACTTGGTAATCTAGTATTCCATGCTTGTTAATACATTATTTATTTCACCCATCCTGCTGGACTGGAATTTCTCCACAGTAAATGTTTGCCCAACATTCTCAGAGTGTTTAGTAAGCTTTATAGTGTAATATAGATTTTGTGTGTATAAAGGCTTTATATTCGACAACCGTGCAACAAATTCAAATTCCAACTCATAGTGATTGGAGGATATCCAGGATTTGGCTATTGCTAAGTATTTGTACTGGCTTTGACTTAAAAAGCTTTAATTGGAACTTTATTCATGTTTACAAATGCAGAAATGTACAAGATCGTAAAGTAATCGTTAGCACAATACAATTATTAGGGACGCCAAACGTTATTATTTGATGTATTGTTTTGATTAATTATAATTATAACATGGGTTTGGACCATTGTTCTCATGTTTATGGCACCGTGTTCAGATATTATTTTCAGGATGGAATTTTGTGCTTCGACAGAGGATTTGTTTCCCAGAAGAACTTTAGAATTTTTATGGGGGTGTTTATATTGGCCTTATGGTCTTTTTGTAATCAAGGTGGGCTAGACGTACACAAAGGCACATCTGTGCGGGGCTGATTACTTCCTGAAATCACGGCGCTCGCTCACACTCTGTGTCCTGTTTGTTGGGAATGAGGCGCGGGGGGTTTGAAGTTCTGAGGGAATTTAATTGGCAGGAGACAAAAAAAACCAAAGGAGGGCAGGATGAGAGGCGAGAATGAGGAGTAGAGTTGGAAAGGTTGTACAAGGTGGTCCAACACCTTCATACACACACACACACACACACACACACACACACACACACACACACACACACACACACTCCTTCACACATGGTCTCACTCATATAGTAATGCACGCCACACACTATTACAAAATGTACCATGCATAATTCACTGTGCAATCGTGTGTGTTCATTTAGCGGATAGTGTACAAATGTATAACCATGCCTTACACAGGTCCATTTGGTGAGATTGTACAAAACGTGTACTGGGAAGAGATTAGATAAAAAGTGTATGCACTTTCACGCACACGTGCCGTGCACACACGCACACACACACACACACACACACACACACACACACACACACAGTCCCACACACCAGGAGGGCCTTTAAGGTTAAGGAGAAAACAAAAGATTTAAGAGCCAGACATGGGAACTATTAAGTGCAGCACTGTGTGAAAACAACTTTTTGGCATCATAAGCTTTTTTTCTAAGTTGATTTCTGTCCAGCTTTGGATTGAGTATTACATGTAATTGTAATCTGATTAATACATTGAATATTGAATATTCCTCTTGGCACACTGGAGTATTCTAGCCAACGAGAGCAAAAAGGAGAATGTACATTTTAATACCGGTAATAATATCTCAAACTTATATTGTGCTTTTCTGAGTACCCAAAGACGCTTTACATGGAGGCAGAGGAATAGCAACAAAATAAAAACAACTTTATTAGAAAATAAAGAAACACTAAAAGATAATGGATAAAAACTAGAAAAATGAAAGGGAAAGCAATATTGAAGAGGTGGGTTTTGAGGGCGGTTTTGAAGGTTTGAGTTTGTGCGTATTCAATGCTTCAAGATGGTTCATAATTGTTTTATGTGGCCCGGGCCGGTCCTGGTACCCTAGGCTGCAATGCCAGCCTAGCGGCGTGTCGTGGGTTCGAGTCCCAATCGCGACGACCTTTGCTGCGCGTTACTCCTCATCTCTCTCTCCCAATTTCCTGTCAGTCTAATGTCCTATCAATGAAGGCATAAATAAACCTTTAAAATAATTATAATTATGCACAAACCATTTTACATGTCCTCAAATTAGGTTTATATAGGAGCTGACTATGATAGCACTGTTATTGGTATTAACATCAAATAGCAATGGCAGAAACAATGTATTTCTGTCACTGCAGTGGGCAAGAGAAGTTCTGATTCTATTACTTTTCACTTCAGTTAAAAAATATATACGTAAATAGTAGGAACGAAGATTGTCGTCTGGCTCGGCTATCTTGTCATCACAACACTGGTACAGCGCTGCTACCCTCACCTGTGGACAAATCTGAATCAACGCTATTGTCGCTTCACAGTTTTACAAGTAAAAAAGTGGGTGAAATTTAATTTGTTCATAGTTCCCATCGTGTGATTTTTTCCAAGAAATGGAAAGGGAAGAAGAGAGAGAGAGGGGGGGGGGGGAGGAGATAAAGGCAGGAAATAAAAAAGTTTGAGCGCTCTTACAACAAAAAGTGTACAAATCCTGATATATTTAATCTCCTTCACTTGGGGTAAGGTGTCCACCGATTCCCTGCTGTCTAAGAACCCTGGCCTGAGATTCGGAGATGCTGATCATCATCCCAGCGGCTTCACACTCCATTACGACGAACCGATCCAGAGAGAGCTGGAGGTCTCAGACCAATGAAGCCATCAGGCCCACATCTATAAAAAGCAGTGATGCAAATCCTCAGCTCACCAAACTGTAGACACCCTCATCCAAGTCCATATCTATAGCATTGTGAGCTTGTAGATCTGCTATTTCCAAAAGAGTAGTATACAACTTGAAATGGGATATTCTTCACAATGAGTATAGGCTATACGCCCATACCATTTTGTACTTTTACTCAAGTACATATTGAATTTCTGACTTTTACTTGCAGCAGAGTATTTCCATATTGCAGTATGGATACTTTTACTTAAGTACCGGTAAAACATTTAAGTACTTTTTTCCACCACTGGTGGTAATGTGCAGCCATGGCGCGCACACTGAAAATGAGTCTGACTTACTGCATAGGATTCTCTCCAACAAAGATTGGATGGCCCCCAATACAAATGTGGTTCATTTTAGGGAGAAACTAATGTTCTCCATTCTCTGGCACTACATTTCTGAAAGGGTTGACTGACATGATCTTTATTTATTCGGACAGATAAATAAAGTGGTGGTAGAGATCTTGAAATCCAGCCCTGTGTTGATATCAATTCAACAGTGGCCATCATGCTACTATTAAGACTCTGAGAATGAACTCCATATCAACAGCGATATATTGAGAGAATGTGTCTATACTAGATGTCCGGGGCTGTGTAGCTGCCCTCACCCCATACGTCGCACCGCCGTTCCGGCCGCTATGTCTGAGTCATTAGTGTCGGAGTCTTTGTCAGAGTACCCATTGTACCCATCTGTCTGTGTCCAAGCTGTGCCCATGTATGGGATGCTCTGTAACTGTCTGTCTACCTATGTATTTTATTTCCATATATGGAGATCCCTCATATCTATGTCCATATATTGGCACGCCGTATGCCCATATATGGGGGTTTGGTTTGGTCAACTGGATATCCATATATGCCTATTGCCTACGTATGGACATTATCGGTTGGATCGGTGATTCTACACACCCGAAACATAACCGAAAGACTCGTTTGCAAACACCGGCCCCATTTATACATATGACCATATATGGGCATAGTGGTCGAATCGGTGGCCCTGGACAACCGCGGGTCTCCAATGCAAATGGCCGTATATCTGTATCAAATTTGTTTATGCCTCCTTTTCTCCTGTAACCCCTGTCCTGCCTCTGATTGATTGATTGAAATATTTATTAACAGTTTGCAGAATTACAGTACATTTCAAGCGCAAACTCAATACAAAGACTGTTAACTGTGAGTGGACAACCCAATTAAGCATTACACTTGTTTACAAGAGGGTCCACCTTGTTCAATTCATCAAAAACATTTAGAGACGTACAAATAGACACTTCTATATACTCAAAGAACAGAACAGGAATGTATACAGTGGGGGGGGGGGGGGGGGGGGTTCAGATTTTTACGGGGGCCAGTTTCGAATTGCAGCCGTCCGTAGGTGCCCGTAGGTGAGATGCACCAGACTGGCCTGCCCTATAGGCTAGAGGTGCGGTTGGAACTCCCTTCTGTTTGTATATGGTTATGTCTGTGTCATACAGTAGTGACATGCCTATACCGTATATGAGCGTATCATGTTTGTTTAAATGGTTATATCAGAGTGAAGTGGCCGTGGTCCACATTATTTGATTACTTCTTTTATACCCTTTATTCAGTCGGGGAACGATTTCTGATCACACCTTCTCCTTTTCAACGACTATGACTCGGCAGGCTTACCGGTGTTATCAAGTTGTTGATTTACTGTTGACATCAATGAGCTGTTTGTTGATTTGCAGCGGTGATATGGCTCTGAAGTGGGTGTTCCTCACACTCCCTGGGCTATAGAGTGGCAGTAGACCAGGTCCAATGTTTGGCCTGTTCAGATTTGTTTTGATCAAGTCTGAACAGCAAGAGCAAGAGGCCACATGGAAACTGATTCATCAGATTTTAACCACATTCGGAGGTGATTTGAAATGTGCTTATAATCTGATTTCTGATTAAAATCTGTTTTCTAGAGGTGTGTCTCAGTCTGAACTCTTGGGACGCTGAAGTCTGATTTATACTTAATTTACTTAAATGTATGACAGTGTCACTAACCGAAAATACATAGCCCATCGTGATGTGACGTGTTGCAAGCTTATAGGTCTACTATTCTGAAAGGCAAGCACAAGTCTTATCTGATTGTTTGCTGGCAAATAACAGTTTGTTGTGAGCTTGTAGATCAGCTATTTTTGGCTAAGGGATTTGATCCAAAAGCAGTATAGATGCGCTACCCCACTTCTAAAAGTAGCACTGTACGCCCCTGTGCTCTTGATGGACTATACTTATGTAAACGTGTGTTTGTATACGTTATTTTCACAGCAGAGCCTAGAGAAACAGATATTGCTGTATTTTCACAGCAGAGCCTAGAGAAACAGATATTGCTGTATTTTCACAGCAGAGCCTAGAGAAACAGATATTGCTGTATTTTCACAGCAGAGCCTAGATAAACAGATATTACTGTACTATGTTGATCTGAGATCATTATCTCGCAAGTCAATCAAGTTCATAAAATCGTGCAATCATGTACCAGTGTGGAAACCTTTTTTTGGAATCTGTTTTTTTTTAATCTGAACTGTGGTGCTCTCAGTACCATGAATATAATTCATGGCTGTGCATGAACAAAACAGCAGACTTTACCTAGGACCATATTACGATTGAAACAAAAATAATGGTGTACGCGTGTGTGTGTGTGTGTGTGTGTGTGTGTGTGTGTGTGTGTGTGTGTGTGTGTGTGTGTGTGTGTGTGTGTGTGTGTGTGTGTGTGTGTGTGTGTGTGTGTGTGTGTGTGTGTGTGTGTGTGTGTGTGTGTGTGTGTGTGTGTGTGTGTGTGTGTGTGTGTGTGTGTGCGCGCGCGCGTGTGTGTGCATGCGTGTGCTGGGAGGCGGGTACATGTGTGCACCCACACGTGAGTGAAAGTACAGATGTGTAACCGATCTGTGTCCCACAAAAGGTTCTCTGGGGAACCTATGGGTTCTGCGCTAGTTATTTTCCAGTTTCAAAATCACTCCTGTGTTCTCTGCCAGTGAGAATCAACTGCTGTGCCCTTAGGCCCTTTCAGACTTACTGCCAGGAAAGTGGACTTCTTTGTATGGCAAAAACAAATATTTGATTGTGTGTGTGTGTGTGTGTGTGTGTGTGTGTGTGTGTGTGTGTGTGTGTGTGTGTGTGTGTGTGTGTGTGTGTGTGTGTGTGTGTGTGTGTGTGTGTGTGTGTGTGTGTGTGTGTGTGTGTGTGTATGACAGAGAAATATTAATAAATTACAGTGGTGTACAACCACCCATGTCTTAATATGTACAGTGAATGGCTCAATACATGCTATTCCTTTGATGATGGCATAAAGACCCAAAGGGCCCAATCACATACTGCCCTGAAGAGATCAACAAAAATATCTGTTGTCTTATGTTTAAGGAGTGTGAAAACAAAATAACTCCCACACCCTCTGAATGATACTGGGGGGGGGGGGGGGGGGGAATAGATTATTTTCAAAATATCTTGAAAACTACAGTTTGCATTGCTATGGACTTGCCGTGCAAGTGTATGTGTGCGTGTGTGTGTGTGTGTGCGTGTGTGTGCGTGCGTCTGTGTGTGATTAAATATTCTTAGAGAGTTTAATTAGACAAAGATGACTTGAGAGAACTTCCAGATCGAGAAAATGTCCATTAAAATTACACCCTTGTCTCTATCTCTTTTTGTCGGCCCCCTCCTGTTTGCCTGTCTGTTTATTTAGGAGAAATAATGAACTTGTGTTGGTCCTTAATCCTGTTGTCTGTGTCCACCCAGATGTGCTACAGACGCCATATAAACGTAAAGCAGAGTTTGTTGTACAATGTCCAAATGTAAGCGTTAACCATTAATCCCCCACTGCAGTTGGAATTAATTAATTGTTACATCATATGATGTATCGTGTCAAGCCTTCATGAGAACTTTAAACTTTGCTCTGAGCTATTTTGCCTCTACTGCATCAAAGCAATTGTTTTATTGTCTTTCTGAATATTATAATTATGTGTGGTGCGATTTTTACTCTTTTTATAGCCTATGAAATCCCTGGTAGCATGAACATAATTGTTTCACTTTTTCTGCAAGAATTACAGTTACTAAGAGGCATATTGGATGAAAGTATACCTTTACATCTGTCTCTGTCTCTACAACTAGATTATTAGATTAGATCATAGTTAGATTAAGGCTAAACAGTAAACACTTTTAGTTAGTTAGTTAGTTTATTTATTTTTCGGTCATTTAAAGGAAAAACGGAACAGTTGTTGAGCAATTTACAGTACATATGGGCTGAAGCTTACTTAGATGTTGTTACTGACTAGAGAGGCATATTGGATGAAAGTATACCGTTACATCTGTCTCTGTCTCTACAACTAGATTAAGATTAGATTATTAGATTAGATCAGGGATGTCAAACTCAAATACACAGTGGGCCAAAATAAAGAAATTGGTACAAGTCGAGGGCCGGACTGTGTTTCAACACACGGGACATTTTTGGGGAGAGGGGTATAGCTGAAATTTGACCACAAGTGTTATACTTTCACTGCTGATCAATAGTGAAGAGAAGACGCTTGCGGGCCCTCGATACACGTGTGACAATGCACTCGCAGTGCATTGTGGGACTTGTAGTATTAAAGTGGTCCGTGCAATATACCAGAGGGCCAGTTCTAATACTAATTAAATATCATCCCGCGGGCCAAAGATAATTCATTCACGGGCCTGATTTGGCCCCCGGGCCTTGAGTTTGACATATATGGATTAGATCATAGTTAGATTAAGGCTAATGGGTAATGAAGGTACAGTATACAGTACATGTGGACATAGCTATACACAGTATTCACTAGCATGTTCATATGACCCCTTGGCTCACACAATTTCTAGAGCTCACCTGTTCCTTGTTATACCCAGACAAAGAGGTGCTTGTTATAGTTAACTATAACAACACATGGAGCAATTGTTTACACATACTTTATGTAACTATAAAATCCATTTAACTTTATAATGCATTTAGTTGGCAAGATACTGCATAGGTAATAATATTTCATTTAAATGTACCTGTATTTGTAATCCAACCTATGTAAACATCACTATCTGACAAGTTAGATGTTGACTGCAAATGTATATACTTTCCCTGACCTCAGACAGTTGTTGAGCCTCACCTGTTTCTTGTTAACCAGAACGAGGGAAAAGTATTTGTAACCGTCAACTATATTACGCATAAGCCTTGGTCTTTATGGACAGAACACAGACCAATGTGGAGATCTTTTTGATATTTGGATGAAGGGAGAGAGCGGTGTGTGGATCAAAGCTAGGCCAGGGGCCATGCATTGCAGGTGACTGCGGAAGGAAAGTATGTTTCATTACAGCATTCTTCAACTAAGGGCCGGGGCTGGGGATATAGATTGAGAATGGATAGAAAGATGCCTATATATGTAACTAATACTATGTCCTTTGTTTTCTGCCCCTTTGTCAACCACTTTAATCCTGCATGGTTATTTTTGGTGTGGCGTTACCTTTTTTATCAGTGGTGGCAAGTAACTTGAGTACATTTACTCAAGTACTGTACTTAAGTACAGTTGAAAACCTCTTCAGACTCCATCTTGGCCCGTAGCACTTGCTGGATTAAGAACGTCTGCTAAATGCCTAAATTGTAATTGTAAATTGTAAGTAACATGTTGAGGTTTACTGCATGGAGTATTTCCAATACTTTTACTTCTATTCCATTACATCTCGGATCCAAATATTGTACTTTTACGCCATTACATTTATTTGGTACTTTAAGTACGTTTTGATCCCAATACTTTTATACTTTTACGCAAGTAGACTTGTAAAAATACATTATCTTAATAAGATATAATCTTGTTCAAACAAGATATTATCTTTAAAACTTTAAACGAGATATTACTATATTGCATGTTGATACTTTTACGTAGGCTAAGTAAAAATTAACTTTTTCCACCACTGCTCTCATTTACTGTATATGAATCTCTATATCATGTTTAGTTTTTTTTATGCCTACATATACACCATGGGTTTTCAACAGGTGGTCCGTGGACCACTGGTGGTCCATGGAGGTATTGCATGTGGTCCCATGACCATGCATTTAGTAATGTAGGATTTGTTTTAAATGTTCTTTCCACTGTTGAGAAACCGTCAACTAGTGACCTGTGATGAGTCCATCCATGTAGTCATTTACTGAGAAGTTCAAGTTCAAGAAATTCAACAGAAAAAGGAATAGAATCTCAAGAAGGGGGAAGTGCACCGGATTGTCTGGTTGAGTCATTATTATTAGGACATTTTACCAGTAGTAGTCAACGGTTGAGAAACAGTGGGATGCATACACATGGGATGCATAGCAAGTGTTAACTTACAAAAGCACTAATCTTAGCCCATATCCCCAGTTCCCCGCCCAACACAATAGTGGTCCCCAGGTTGATTCGAAGTCAGGGTGGTGGTCCCTGGTTCACAATCAGTTGAAAACCCCTGCTATATACACCATCTTGTGGGATCTTTTTCTATTGGAAATGTGTGTCTGACACTGACCTATAAAAACATTATATGGCCTGGGCCGTGGCTCAGAGGTCCAGGTACCTTGGCTGGTAATCCAGTCTGGCAGTGTGCCGCGGGTTTGACTCCCGATCCCGACGGCCCTTACTCCATGTCTTCCCCCCCCATTTCCTGTCAGCCTACTGTCTGTCCCTCCATAAAAAAATATAAAATAAAGGCGAAAGTTCTATCTATATGTAAATTCTATGGCTGGGAATAGCTGCCTCCTTTTCTCACACGCACAAAATGGAGAGAGGAGGACATATGCTTTGAGTTTACGGAGCCTTTAGAGTCTAGGCCAGTTGGAGAGACGCATCCCGAGGAGGAGAGAGATGCCAGCGTTGGCTTGGCTTTAGGTGTGTGTGTGTGTGTGTGTGTGTGTGTGTGTGTGTGTGTGTGTGTGTGTGTGTGTTTGTGTGTGTGTGTGTGTGTGTGTATTAGGGAGAGAGAGAGATTGGATCTATGTAATGGATGTGTATGTACATACTTGTGTGTTCATCTGAAGGCTTTTAATCCCAGATTTTTGTTTTTCCCTTTTCTGGACAATCTTTAACCCCACCTTTTTCCACGGTCTGTATTGTTGGCCTGGAGTCCAATGAAAAGAATGAGCAACTGCTTTTAGTTAGTTCTCCTTGTTCTGGCTTTACCTCGGAGTAAAACATGTGTATTGTCGGCTATAGTAGAGGGCATGCGCATGCATAAAGTCAGTGGAAAATCCAGTAACAAATTGAGTGGCAAAGTGAATTTAAAGTTGTTTAACGTCGTTTAAGGAACTTTTCTGTTTGGATGTACGGGCTGTCAAGGTCAGAAAATAGTTTTTTGCCACTCAGTAGGTGTTCCCTATACTTTAGGGTATGATGAAGATGTAACAAGCCTCTATAATAATAATAATAACTAGAAATGCACTCTGTCGGGGTGCCAACTTGCGCCTTTCACACAAGTAGGCACAAGTACTGCTACTAACTAATGTCTCTTACAACTGCTGTTCTAAATCCTTTAGACCCGTTATTGACCTTATACCATTACCAACCTTGAAACGTACATTACATACATTACATACATTACATACATTACATACATTACATATACATACATACATACATAAATACATACATACATACATACATTACATACCCAGCCGATCACCAAACGTCCCTCAGTTATGTCATCAGCCCATCCCCGATTCATGGCTGAGGGAAGTAGGGGTGCTGGGGGGCCTGGAGTTGTAATTATTTGTCTCATCAGTAAGAACTGAACAGTGATGGTGAAGAAAGAGAACTTGGAAAGATGTTTGCAGACAAACCACAGACATTCCCAGTTCCTCTAACTGAGAAAAGGAAATAAACTGGAACTGACGTTTTCAACCATTTTGCCTTATCAAGTCAGGTGTAATCATCAGTAATAGACAGTATGTTAATCATAAATAATGTTTTTATTATTGTTTGATGTGCATAATTATAGCCTACACATCTGAATTAGTGGTCTATAATAAGATGAAAAGACGAGGGCTAAATAGACCACGGACCGACGCGTTGGGTGGCTCAGATGGATTTCGCCCTTGCTGGAATAGAGAGAGAGAGAGAGAGAGAGAGAGAGATAGATAGATAGATCATGAGACTGTTGGGCCCTTCTGTTCTTCTTGAATTAGCCCCCCTTTAAAATGTGTATAGCACACAGGAATAGTCACTATGGCACATTATGAGTCCATTCGTATACATTTAGGGCTAGCTATTTGGGTTTCTGGTAACATTATTGACCATTTATTTTGTATGTCCGTGACAAAAATAAAATATTGATCAAAATGTCCATCACAAGCTGGCATGATGATGACCCCTGGTTTGTTCATATAACTTGTGTGTGGAGAAAGGGAAAGTAAAAGCCACTTTTCCGCGTGAAAATGCGCGGAAATGCACGAGGTGTGTGCACGCACATTTTGTGTCGCGCTTACGTGTGTGCACCCCATCCTAAACGTTCAGCACCTCCTACTGTAAATACCTTCCCGCGGCCCATGCCCAGAACACCGTCGTACGACCAACATACTCAGCCGATTACAGTACTTGTGAGCTCTGCTTGCGCAAGTAATAATAATAATAACACAATGGTAACCCAAATGTCTAAGGCAATATTTTTGTGAGGTTCTATAGGCAATGACAGTATAACAAGAAATGCACTCTTTCGAGATGCCAACTTGCGCCTTGCACACAAGTAGCCCATGTATGACCTACTTGTGAGCAAGCAGAGCGTGCCATGAAGTGCACTCGCCACTGCTGGTACGACTGCTGCTCTGAGTCCTAGAGCTCTCTGCTGTCTGTCTGGGTACGACTGCTGCTCTGAGTCCTAGAGCTCTCTGCTGTCTGTCTGGGTACGACTGCTGCTCTGAGTCCTAGAGCTCTCTGCTGTCTGTCTGGGTATACGACTGCTGCTCTGAGTCCTAGAGCTCTCTGCTGTCTGTCTGGGTACGACTGCTGCTCTGAGTCCTAGAGCTCTCTGCTGTCTGTCTGGGTATACGACTGCTGCTCTGAGTCCTAGAGCTCTCTGCTATTCTAAATCATTTAGACCCGTTATTGACCTTATAGTTATAGGCTTATACCAACCTTGAAACGTATATACCTTAGTTACGTCACCAAGAATGGTGGTCCCTTATTGGCTGTTGGAGGACACCGACATACAGTACAACCCCGACATACATACATACATACTGTACAGATAACGTACTTTAGTTATATGTCATCAAGACATAACAGTGGTCCCTTATTGGCCAGTGGAGTACACCAACATACAGTGACGTAGACTCCGTGGAGGCGGTGGGGCTCGAGCCCCCATGAGGAATTAGACCTGAATATATCATTACTCTATGGAATATATATATTCGCCTCGGTCCGTCCCGTTTGTACCGTGCCAGGTCGCGCCGCGACAATTCTTGTCTTTGTATGTAATCACGTCGTTCTAACCATCCAAGTCTTAACACCTCTTTTGTCCTGGCCTGGGGACAGGGGGGGCCTGGGGACAGGGGGTGGTGGGGGGTGGACCACGTTGCCTGTCCACATGCTAATCTGGTGGCTTGTTTACTGTATTCTGCAATAGGCTATACTTGTTCACAATGAGAAGGCGTAGCCAGATGAGTCATTGCAATCATGGCATTTAAACATGCTCTTCTGTTTATAATCTAAACACTGACACATTTAAAAGTGTTACAAATAAGTGTTTAGAACCTAAACCGCTTGGGTTTAGTGTGAAACGAAAAAACAACAACTTTTTTGGCCCCCCCCATGATGATTATAAAAACATTTCGTCTCTGCCAACATACATACATACCCAGCCGATCGCAGTACTTGTGCACTCTGCTCTGCTACAATAAAATGTTTCCTGCTATGCATCTGCTTGTCAGAAAGCAGAATGATACATTCAATGTTACATCATTGTTGTAATAGGCTACATTATGACACAATTATTATGATTATTATCATGTATTATTATTAAATGATACAGTCTATATACATTTATAGAATTTAGAAATGATAGAATGATGTGAATTTATAGAAGTGCAAAAGGTGTTTAGTGATAGTGATAGTGATGTGTGCCTGTGTTGTTCGGTGTGAAGGTGTGGTGGCCTATACCTTATTGTAATAACATAGTACCAGGCGCGTGCACATTAATTAACGACACACGTTATACGCATTGCCACAACAATGCCTTATCGCGGTGACATTGACAAATTTGAACAAATTGGTGGTGGGGAAAGAAAAAAGGAAAAAAAAAAAGGAAACAAATGCTTCGCGTCTGGTGACGTCACGACACCGCTTCCGCTTGCCTTTCACCCGTGCGCGAGCTCGACACAGCTTGGAGTATAAAGTAGCGCGAGCGCGTCCTACAGAAAGTATCGCCAAGAACTAAGAAGAGAAAGGCACACACACACACACACACACACACACAGTCACACACACACGTTCGCACACACACATATACACCCGAGAGACGAGAGAGGGAGTCATTTACAACTTTCTTTAGGAATACATATCCCCGACAATGGACTCGGAGCTTTGGATTTAACGCGGAGGAGTAGAGGACTTGCAATGGGCGTTTTGTTGCTGCTTCTTCTTTGGATTTGCTTGCTCTCCATAGTTGACGGTAAGGTTTGCTTTGACTTCATGTGTGTGTTCTACTATTTTTTTTTTGTTCGGTCGAAGAGAGACCTGTGTGGAAACAGAAACATGGATCCTATCCTTAGGAGCGGTGTTGCCATGTCCGCTTATTATAAGCGACTTTGTGGCTTGACTTTTCTGTGATGATGTTGCTTGTAAATATTGGTTAGCTTTTTTTTCTCTTCTTCTTCTTAAGTGTAGTTGCTTATTTGGGCCTGTTTAAAGCAATGGTTCTCAAACATGTTGAAATCAAGGACCCCCCCACCCCCAATTAATACGTATTTGTCTGCATCATGGACCCCCATCTGAAAACAAGGTCCAAGTCAAAGTGTACAGGTACAAAAGAGTACAACTTATTTTTGGTTTGGCTTCCTTCAGGCAATGCAGCTGCCTATTTTATATTGGCTATTTTCAAATTGAAGTGTGAACCAGTGGTGGGGGGCTTGTTTTATAGAGGATTTGTTTTTATACGTCCGACTCCGAATACCCAGTCCAGATGCAGGCTTCAGACGCGCCTCCTCAGGAGACCTGGCTCAGATCTTAACCCATTGGATTTGGCTTTAGGAACCCGTTGTGACCGCATGCCCTTGCTGACGTCGACCCCAGGCAGGGTTCGAACCCACAACCTTCCGCATGAAGGGCTTTATGCCCCTGCCTTGTTTTCATAGAGCTGGCTGCTTATTTCTCTCCTCTCACTGCGATCTGGCAACGCTGCTTAAGAGACATTTGGGAAGTAGTAGTAACCTAAACGTTATAGTGTTAGAGTAACGACAATTACCACATCAGTAAACACATACAAGCATACATCTGCACGCTTACTTGCACGTGGTTTATTGAGTATTGTTTTAAAACCAGTTAAAGTTTCTGAACTTTAAGCCCTGGCTGGCTGTGTGTTAAAAGTTGAGGTTTTCTTTTTTAGATCCTCGGGGCGCAAAGTTGCGTGACGTGGTGTGCGACAGTGTAATAATCGCTGTTATTTTAACCCCCCGCAGTAAAGATTCGTTCGTTTTAAATTAGCCAGTCATTATAGACCGGGGTGCTTAATTCGTGAATTGTGTGATAATAGATAGAAGTTTGTGACCGGCCAGCCAGGGCTGTTTTCTTGGGCCTCTCTCTCGGTCGGTCGGACCCAGCCATCCCTGATCGGTGTCGGGTGTCAGAGAGAGAGAGAGAGAGTTGAGATTTTCTCCTGCTAGGGGAAGAAAGAGACAGACTGACTTATTTTCTGAAAATAAAATGGGTTCTGGTAACTCCGATTTGATCATTGATTGTTACACCGTATAGTTTACTTTCTCCCGTCCTTGGCTGGCTTCATTTGTAGGTTTATTTAATGTCAACTGCTTGAAGAAACTTTCATGGGCGGAGCTAATAACCTGGCTCATATATGGATGCAATAACTTTGGATCGGATCAATTAATATCGCAACATAAACAGTGCTGTGCTGCTAATCTGTCGTAGTGACACTTGAGCGCCTTGCGGTTATCAGGCAATTCATATTATATTCTTTGCCCTACGAGGAACCTAATCCCAGTCCAGTCCCAGGCCAGAACAACTAGTCACCTGCCGCGAAAGGGACTCTGGAGAACCACAGATACGCAATCAATCATTTACATAACATTGGCCACAATTACCCGATTTGTCAATTATTTTCTCCTGTTTTTCCATTGCCTGTGGCTGTAGATTCTTTCAGTGCAACGACAGTGAAGTCTGAATTTACTTTTTTACAAAGAACGAGAGCATCAGAAAATGCCACAGGGATTTATACTGAATGTTTTGCAGATGTGACACAATTATGGCAGCTATGTAGGCTACTTGCAGCTGTCTCTCTTGACATCTTGATTGATGGATTGAATACTTTCTTAACAGTTTGCAGAAAAAAGCATAGAAAAGTACAGTTCAATACACATCCCATAAGGATTTATAACGCAAGAAAGCCTACGGCTACGGGCTATGGCGTGTTGTTTCCATTGGGGGTCCTTCATACTCAATTGAAAAACAGGGTGGTGGTGTTATGGTTCGAATTTATAGCAAAGTCTGCTTTTATTAGTGCTGGTGGAGAGTAACAACGTTTTGCGTTGGGGTGGGGGGGAACTCAAAAAACACATTTTCATTAGGATTTGTAGTAGCTCAATTCTTTTAAAATAAGCAGTGTTCTGACTGTTGAGAGTTCACAAGGAGAACTCTTCTTAACAGAGTTCATATTAATGAATGCCATGTATTGGAAAATTCATTTGATGGACCTCCTAAGCTACAAGGGTTATGTTCAGTCCACATGCTTGTGATGCCAGGGATTCTGAATCTGTAAATAATATCCCTGTTCTCCTCCCCTCTCTGTCTTCAATCCGATAAACCATATATATATTAGATTATTATTAATAAATATTACACATGTTACACAATATTGAATAAATGGCACGTGGTGATGATGTGGATATTTCTTATAGATGGTCTGGATTCTGGAACTGAAAATAATAAGCATGTGATATTCTGTGACCAGCTCTTGGTTTGTGCTTGACATTTTGTTGGACAGGCAGACTGACAGAGTGATTTGTAGTAGACAGCATAAGTCGCTAAAGATCTTAAGTTGGCCTGCAAACATAGACATTGAGCTAAATTGCAGCGGAAAGCTTGTCATTAATGTCTACCTCCCATAGCCAGATTACTCTCAAACACCCAATCAATAATAAACATGTTGTTACCTGTATGCTCCAAATACATTATTTGGTTTTTCAACATCAGTATCGGCAATTATATGCAGCCGATTTGTCCCACAACGGTTTGACAAATGTTTTAGATTTTTTTTAAGAAATATTCCAAAATAGAAGATATTTTTTTCCTTCAGTAACATCAGTAACAAGTGGTGCATGATTTTCCACATTCTCTCACTCTTCCCATATCTCTTTCATATTCTCACTCTCTTCCCACTTCTCTCTTACTTATCTCACTGTCAATCTATCTTGAAAAAAATGTCATGTGTGTTTTTTTTACAAGTCTACTGGAAGCCTTCATGATCACTTATTCTTTCGTCTGGAATAGGAAGGCATTCTTTCGTCTGGAATAGGAAGGCATAGATTGTATGTATAGCATTGACGTCGGCATGCTGTATGTTGGCCTACTCATTTGTGCAGGCAAGGGGTCCCATGTAATGCACAAGGGTAGGGTATAAAACGGGGTCACATGATTGTCCCGACGTAACATGACAACGTAATATGTCTATATTTTAATTAGCTGTGGTCGCAGCTTGACAGACGACTCCTGTGCTGTGCTTCTGATACCAAAACAGTTTAGGGATCCCTGCTGATGCTGAACATGTCTCCTGCTGTGTGTAGTATGGTGTACTGACTTACTACACCAGAGTAACTAGTCACTTTAATAGAGAGATAATATGGCTGGTGGTCATCCTATCTATATTACGAGAGAGAGAGAAGCCCTGGACTTGCTTTGGAGAAATGTAGAGAAGAGGTGAGAAGACATAAACGCACACTTCACACGCACTGGCCAAAACGTTTGACTAGTGTCACTACACCACCTGGCAAACATCACAGCCGTGTGTGTGTGTGACTGTGTGTGTGTGTGTGTGTGTGTGTGTGTGTGTGTGTAACCTTCTACAGACAGATCTCTAGCCTAAATACTTGACTTTTTTCAGTAATACAGTTTAAGGTGGAGCTATATAAGGTGGGGCGCACACACGCTTTGAAAAGCCTGGTGTAGCTCGGCCGTAAACTTGGATTGACATTGTCTTTACTGCAACGTTTTGTGTTATTTTGGGGTTGTTGTGGGTTGTTTTTTTTTTACACTGAAATAACATACTCGGGTAGGTTAATATTATCATCAATTTCCATATGGGGGTGGGGGCTGGGGACTTGTTTTTTTTAACAGTCCCCTATAGGTCCACTGTGACTGAAACTATAGTGTTTATAGTATTTTTTAGGGAGGCTGATACTTTTGCTTCACCAGGAGTGATGTTTCATGTCCGTGTTAAGCAAAAATAACTATCCGCTTCTTTCCAGTGAGCGCAACGGCTGTTCAGTCATTCTTCGAGCTATTCTAGCAGTATTCTTCAGTACCCTTAACTGTCTATTCAACCATGCAGAGGAGGGGTTGATCCATTCTTTAAGACATTACTCATTTCCCCAGTCATCAACCTTCATCTTTGGAGTCGTGATGGGCACCATGAGCACATGTTTGTCAACCCTTTAAGATACTAATATGAACTGAAGAAGAGAACACATCATGCTGCGGTTATTTTCCTCTTGTCAAGAGTTTGGCTGGACGACTCTGGCTTTAGATGATAGAGGAAATGGTGCTGGTTTGAACAGACACATGGGGGATAGAAACCTCTTAAGGTTCACATTAACACTACGAAGGCAAATATTAGGCTGACGTGTCCCATCAGTTGTACAGGGAAATCAGATTTTTGAGGGGCGCTAGCCCCTCCTACAGTATATGCAGCCTTTGTCCCCGCACGTCTCAAGATTTGCCATTGACAATGAACGGAGAAATTAGGGTAGAATTCCACTAAATATGACGTAAATTAATCATCAAAACATTAAACACCATTGACATTGAAGGGAAAATTTACGTCATATGTAATTATGTAAACGAGCAAATCAGCTAACCAATCACAGGCAACAGGCATTCTGATTGGCCAGTATGAGATGATTCACCATGATGTACAGTATATGAGGCGCCCCTCACTTCACACGGGTGTGACTTTTTCTTTATAGATTGTACTAATAACAGAATTATTACAAAGACCCCCCCAATAAATTACAAAGAGTGTTTGTTTGAACTGGATTAAAAACAAAATCTATAAATCCAGTTCCATCTCCTGTCCTGTCACTTTGTATCTCTTGGCAACAATAGGTTAAAAAAAATTGTGTACTGTCCCACCAGTACACAAAATCTCACGTTTTCACGACCGTCACCAGGATTTGTAACAGTGGTGAAAAGTTGACTCAGTCCTGTCGAATGAAGGATTCAAGTAATGCATCACTGTTTAACTGAAGTTTTCCAAATGTCCAGTCATTTCTAAAAAAGACATAGGCCTAACCTTTTTTTAATCATAGCTCATATCGCGCCACCGAGTGGCGCGATACGAGCTTGTAGGTCTGCTATTTTTGAAAAATCAATTTTTTTTTAGAATCTGATCTCAGGTCAGAATGGGTTAATCAGACCAGTGTGTGTCCAGTGGAAACCTCGTATGAATCTGATCTCAGGTCAGAATGGGTTAATATAGAAGCGGGTATGGCTACTTAGAACTGTCTTCTGTGGGTTAGGTTTTGGTACGATGATGCACAAGCACGACGCTGGCTCGTAGTAGTTTGTTGTTGTTAAAGATGGAGTGCCGTGATTTTTGTACTTTTTGATTTTTGTACTTTTTTTTTTTTTTTTTTTTTCTTTTCTCAAAAGGCCCAATCGAGGCCCAGGTCAAAAGGCCCAATCGATGCCCTGGTCAAAAGGCCCAATCGATGCCCAGGTCAAAAGGCCCAATCGAAATGACAGTATTAGTGTCATCACAATATCATCCCCTTGTCTAACCCCTCCCCCTTTATCATACAACTGTTGGTGCGGCTGGGTGGATCACCACCCACCAGGCAAACCAGGCAACTGGGGGGTGAGGCCACATAAAAACATATTTTTAACTCTTTCTGTACACACTTTTTTTGAAATAAATCTTGCTCCTAGTATAACCATAGTACCGTAATTTCCGGACTATAAGCTGCAGCTTTTTACCCATGATTTGAACCCTGTGGCTTATACAACGGTGCGGCTTATCTATGGATTTTTACAGCTAACGCAGAGCCATCTCAGGCTCTGAGCTAACGTAGCTGCGGCTTATAGTCCGGTGCGGCTTATAGTCCGGTGCGGCTTGTATATGGGATTTTCCCTAAATTTGGCTGGTGCGGCTTATATTCAGGTGCGGCTTATAGTCCGGAAATTACGGTACCTGATGATGGGGAATCATCAGCAACAGGTTAACTTAAAACACATTGAATTCAGGCCAGGGTGCTGAAGAGCAATGACGGAGGGAAAAGTGCTGCCCCAGGTGGGAGACTCTCCATGGACACATACACATACGCGAAGGCACCCACATATTCACAATCGCAAATGCTGTTTCTCTGCAATTTACAATTCAAGCTTTTAGCAGATGCTTTTATATAGAGCGACGTGCGAGATCAGAGTAAATGCAATGAGCTCCAGTCAACAAACGACACGTACTAAGAGCGCAAAGAACGGACTTGCGTCCTTGGATACATGGTTTCACGCCAGTAGCACTTGCCCTAGCCTCGATGACCTTGCAGGCAATTATGCAAAGGTTAAAATACGTAATTTAGATAGAATTCTATGCAGACAGATGCCAGGTCATTATTGGTCTGGCATTCTATAGCAATCTATAGTGTTTATAGTTTCAATGTAGGAAATGAGGAATATTCTACTGACGGATATTGGTTTACTTATGATCCTAGATGACTATTGCTATGCATTTGATGTACCATGTGTTGTTCTTGCTTATTGTAAGTCTAAGAGCGTCTGCTAAAATGCCTAAATTGTAAATTGTAATCATAGTATGTGACCATGGAGAGTCTCCCACATGGTGGATAAAGGCTGCACAGTAAAATCTTCCGAATTGCAGAAACTGTATATGAAGAGTTAGCAAGAAAGCAATAAGTTAAGGGGAGAAATGGAAGGAGACGGGGCGGGGGGGCAGATGAACGAACGCAAGGACAGACACGGAGGAGGAGGAGGAGGCTACTGGCAGAGGAGAGCATGGGTGGAGGTGAGAGAGGAAAAGAGGAGAGAGGAGATTGGGTTGCAGTGCAGAGAAGGAATGTACAGAAGAGATTGAATCTTTTCCTGTTTTTCCTTTTTTTTCCTTTTTTCGGGGCGTGAAACACGAGCAGGTTCTGCTGTTTTGATTTCATACAACTGGGATAGGTGGAGGGAAGGAAGGAGAGAAGGAGAGAAAACAGGAGTAGGAGGTAGAGAGAGTGGAAGGAGAGAGAGAGAGAGAGAGAGAGGGGAGAGGAAGATGAAGATGAAGTAGGGGGGGCAGGAATTTACAGAGGTGAGAAGGAGCGAGGGAAGGAGGTGAAGAAAAAACACAAGGAGAGAAAAGAGGTGGAAGGGAGGATGGAAGGGAGGAGGGGTAATGAGAGAGAGAGAGGAGGAAGTCTGTCGCAGACTGCTATGATTTCTCTGGGGTCCCCTCTTTCTCGCTTTCTCTCTCTCTCTCTCACACACACACACACACACACAGGCTGTATAAATATGTGCTCTGTGCACGTCACGCAAATTTTTCTTGTCCCAACTGGGGAGGTGTGAAGAAAATCTCTTCCTTCCTTTTCACCCTCTCAACACTCCATGCGCACGCACACGCACGCGCACGCACGCACACAGGGTTCCCTGATAAGGTGTAAAGCGAGGGTGGCTGTTAGTTATTCTTTCAAGCAGAACAAAACAAGGGAGCTGAGAATTGTGTGTGTGTGTGTGTGTGTGTGTGTGTGTGTGTGTGTGTGTGTGTGTGTGTGTGTGTGTGTGTGTGTGTGTGTGTGTGTGTGTGTGTGTGTGTGTGTGTGCGCGCGCAATCTATGCATGCGTGAATGCATGTGTGTGGTGGGGGTGAAGCAGTGCATTTCCTAAGCTATACAACTTCTTCTGGGCCTCTCTGTCTTTTCAGACCTGGTACTTTGTGGCCCCCACCACACAACAGCGTGTGTGTGTGTGTGCGCGCGCGTTTGTGGGGTGTGAGGGGGGGCACACACACACACACACACACAAACTAACGAGTGCACACGCGCACACACACACACACACACACGGCCTTCCTCTGTCTTTCAGTCTCCTCCCACTCTGATTGTTAATCCTACTGACAACCTCAAACTCCTCAGCTGTTCCTTTGTGTTGTGCCACACACACACACACACACACACACACACACACACACACACACACACACACACACACACACACATATATACGTACACACACGCAGCCAGGTGCAGTATAAAACCATTTGAAGTGAGTCAGGAGTCAGAGGAGAAGGACCCAAACTTTACTGTCAGAGACAGATCCACTAATGGGCATTGCACTCATTAGTGAAATAGCAGACTGCTGGAAGCCGTTTGGAAAGCATAAAAGTGTTTGTTATTTATTTGTCTTTACCATTCAGGATTTCAGGCATTTTGGACAAGTACACCAGCTCCTATTATTTTTCAAATGGAGATCCCCATTCCCCCACTTATCTGCATTCTCCTCTGTTCTGTTTGTATCCCAGAATATTCTGGTGGCATTTCTGCTTGCTGTAGGGCATCTACAGGAATAAAGTCTTTCGAACAAAAATACTTCTTTCTTCTTCTTTAAAAAAAAAGAAAAATACCATTGCCTCCAAAGTGGACCTTTTTTGCCCAGATATTTCTTACATGTAGTTTCAGGAAAATGAGCTAAATTTACTTAATTTATAAAAAGGTTTGACGTGCTACCTGCAACCCTGAACTTAACTTATTTAGGGCGGTATGTGAGAACGCGAATCATGTCCCAGTTTGACCAGCCGGACCCCGGGAGTCTGGGACTCGTTGCTTTTTCACCGCGGTAAGAAATAAATCCATATTGTCGCAATAAATGATCAAATCATCAAATCCATGCAAAATCCCACTAATCTGACTGTAACCATGGTTTTCTTGCTTTCCACAACATTGTGAGCTTGTTTAAAAGTTTAGTTATTTTATTTCCAAAGCAGTTGCTCAAAATAATCCATTGACAACAAAGAGGGGCACATCTTTATCAGTGTTTTCTTTCTTTCTCGTATTATTTTACAGATGTACTAGTAATGCAGAGATAAAAAAAAACAAGGGATGTTTTTGCCACATGCCGTCAGTCGACAATGTCGGCTAACTTTGCAGCATGATTGCATCATTCATGCCCCCCTCTCGACGTGAAGTTGAAGGTTCTAAAGGTTTGATTCTCCTTAGAGCATTATGATGGAAGACAGACAGTGATGATAACGAAACAAGAATGATTGTGTTTATCATACACACACTTCATATCACACATAATAATAAGCATAAAGGAGAGCCATGTACAGTTGGTAGAAATCCTAAAACAAAATTCCTTATCTCAGACAAATACACTACACAACCGAGAAAATGACAGAATAAACTGGCCCTATTTTCTCAACACTGACAGTTTATCTGGGCAAGCAGTTGTTGGTTGTGGGAACAAGCCAGATCT
The DNA here is from genome assembly GCF_964188405.1 of Protomyctophum parallelum. Taxonomy (NCBI): domain Eukaryota; kingdom Metazoa; phylum Chordata; class Actinopteri; order Myctophiformes; family Myctophidae; genus Protomyctophum; species Protomyctophum parallelum. The sequence continues at coordinate 4,073,692 of NC_139700.1, read as the reverse complement.
GTTACCTTCGCTGGCAATGATATGTTTTCCATGTCTAAAAGGGGCTTTTGAATGTGGTAGTTGTGGATTGTCTTCTCTAGGTCCAGAAAGCCCCAGCTGGCCAGGGGAGGTCAGCCAAAACTAATCCCAGCTGTAGTGTCCCTCTCTGGGTATAGAGATGGCAGGAAGAACCCATGACTGCAATCTCTCTCTCTGTGTGTGTGTGTGTGTGTGTGTCTCTCTCTCTCTCTCTCTCTCTCTCTCTCTCTCTCTCTCTCTCTCTCTCTCTCTCTCTCTCTCTCTCTCTCTCTCTCTCTTCTCTTCTCTTCTCTTCTCTTCTCTCTCTCTCTCTCCAGTCTTGTTCTCTGTTCTTGTTGTCCTTCCTTTTTGTTGCTATAACAACCAAAAATCCTAGCTTGGTGAGCTTGTGAGTTTTGTAGTGTATCCAAATATTCAGATAGTCGAGGCCAGCCTTATACTTAGATTATGGCAGCCTATATATATTTATGTATCATAAATGGCCTATTAAATGCTGTGTGTGAATAGACTTTAATCATCACCCTCAGTCGATCGAAACCTGCGATAATGACCTGAGTGACAGATCTAATGGATATGTGTGACCTTTCAATTATTGTCATGTATTAGAGATAGAGATTTTAGACAATAGACACACATCTATACCGTATCTTTCCCTTTCACTTTTGATTGAGACTTCCCAGTCGTCTTTGTTATGAAATGCAATGCAATGCAATGCAATGCAATTCAAATCTATTTAAGTGTCAAATCACAACAAGTGGTCTCAAGATAATTTACATATAAAGCAGAAAACCAACAAAGGTCCAATCCAAATGATAAGCAGGTGTAGCTCATTTCTTTCCATACACCTGGTATACAGACGTGAATCTCAAATGCTTCATTGTGTGTTGTGAGTTCTAGTCAATTTGATTTTGAATGTGATGCCAGGCAGCCACCCAGATCTGGTCCTGTATATAGGCCAGAATACAATTCTGCGGTTACTATTTGGGGAAATTGGATTAGATTGGTAGAAATGTGATTATGTGCAACATTTCTTACCAACTTCTTTCACAGTGCAGGCTTTACTGTTTGTGTGAGGAGGGCTGTGTGTGTGTGTGCGTGCGTGCGTGCGTGTGTGCGTGTGTGTGTGTGTGTGTGTGTATGTGTGTGTGTGTGTGTGTGTGTGTGTGCATGCATGTGTGTGTAGTGTATGTGTGTTTCTTTCTTCATAATTCATTGGCATTGAAATAGAAGCTTAATTGGTTCTGGAGGACAAAAGGGAGTCTACCAGCGCCCCTCAGCCAGTGCATCACAGGAGCAGTACAGGGACAACAGTTGCAGAAGAATGGACAGACACTGGAGCAGCTCCAACAGTTTTAGCCTTTATTTCAGGTGCTGGTATAACAAGAAACGACTGATTGTTTCTGTCTTTCGATCTTCCTCAGAGTCATCATAATTGGTTCTCTTCTCATCTGTGTCATGAGTTTCAAGACCCCCTACTAGAAACCATAGCCCTGCACAGGCCCCCAAAACTCCGAGCCCAACTCCGGGGCCCTCGGTGTTCGAGCCCTAACCCGGCCCCAGCACGAATCAGGGGCAGGGCTTTTTCGATTTGTCCGCTCGGGCCTATATACCTGAGACCTGACACCAAATGTATTTAATCTCTCTCTGATGTGCTCTGGTGTGTGCGGCACTCAAGCTATCCGATACATGCAACCACAGACGGATACACATACATACGTCACACATACACCTTTATTACACGTAATAACTACAAGTGCCACTGCCAAAAATGCTCAAATTTTAATAAGCCATTTCAGAGACACATAAGGGATCAATAACAAAGTAATAATAAAGTAGTTATCCCACAAAAAAAATTAAAAGGGTAAAAAAGACAGGATTCGAAACTGGTTCACAGTCTTTTTACACTTCTTGTCTTGTATTCTCTGGCTTGGATTCAAAGTTAACACAGTCCTCTAAATGCTGAGTAAGTCCCATATGAGCCTCGAGTCCTGCATACAACCTAAAAGACAGCCCAAAAACTAAAAGAAAAACAAACCAGGAAAGAAACCCACGGTTGTCACTCAGTCAAGACAATACAGCTATTTTTCTTCTTTCTTTGTTGAAAAATGTGCCTCTTGTGGAGATTGGAAGGTTGTCCTTGTGACTGACAGCTGTGTGCGTGCGAGGCTGCGAGCGTGCGCGCGCGTGTGTGTGTGTGTGCGTGTGTGTGTGTGCTGCTGAGGGAATTAGAGTCGGCCATGTTGGTGCCAGAACACAGCATGCCAGCAGTGCCACGCTGCCAGACCAAACCACCGGGCTCACCACAGGCCCTGTGTCAGATATCGTGTCAGCTCGGGCCTCTGTCACTGGGATGCCAACTCCCACTGCTGTCTGCAGAATGATCCTAGAAAAAAAGTCTTAACATTATCTTTACATTTACATTCTTTTATCATTTTCCTGCCTTAAAATAGTTACATTGAAAACCCGTTTTAATGTCGGATTTCTTTCAAAACGATTCCTGGTTTATGCAGGTGGTGGTGACACAGACTTGAATTGGATTATGTCCCATGTTCCGTTCATGCCATGGTTATTTATACGTCAATGAAAGTGGTTTCGTGTTCAGTTTGACTGGTATTCAGGTTTTTTATTTACTTGTTTCACTTAATGAACGCTCTGAATTCCCCTATCATGAATGATGGACATTCAGCTGACGTGCAGTAGTGCACAGAAATGTTCTTCTTGGATTCTCAATAATTATATTATTATTATTAATTTGGGGGATTCAACATCCAAAAATCCAAATGGAAAAGTCCTATCTGATTGCATTAAACTACGTTAACAGTTTGACTGTTTTTTACGATTAACCCGCATTTTAATCAACCCCCCTTCACTGCCGAGATTGTTGTATTACCTTTAGAGCATACGCTGAATTATTTGGGCTTTTAATCCGCGAAAATCCATCAAAAAAAGCTCCCGTGGTTTGTTATGATCTGTGTGTAGCATCCACCATCTTGGTGCACCCGGAAGACGCACACAAGATTGGTTTCAATGAGGCGTTGCAACCAATGCATTTCCATTGGCCTCAATTTCCCAGAAGCCCTAGCAGCCCACAGCATGTGACGATTTCCGGTTTCGTCATCACAGCGAAGCCATCCAGTCTCATACTCCGCGACGAAGACGGATTTTCTTTTGATTCATTACATTACGGCGGATTAAACACATAAAACAAAAGGCGGGTATGTCCGATACGGCAGCGACATTAACCTGGAGTAATCCATTCGCGGCACGGAAACTGTTAAGCAACATTAAACTCACTTTGGCACTCACTTTATGCATGCACATACCCCCTATAATCTATAATCTCTTGTTTACAGGTCACTTTTCAAGTGGCCCTAAATATCAAAACTTGACTATTGTAACTCTCTCCTTACTGGCCTACCGGCATGCGCACTTAAGCCTCTCCAGCCAAGAGTGGCTTCAACCAGCCAAAATTCTCACATGTCTCTACTCTCTCCCCTTCTCCGCTCCCTCCATTGGCTCCCGGTTGCTGCCCGCACAGGCGCACAGAGTACAAAACTCTGATGCTGGCCTTTAAAACAACCAAAGGTATGGCACCCCCATATCTTCAAAGTCTGATCGGACCCTGCAAACCCTCCTCCACGCTCAGATCAGCCAACGCAGGGAAGCTTGAAGAACATTTCACTAAAAACGCAGGGACAATGCTCCACACTCCATCTTAGCCCGTAGAGAGAGAGGGGAGTTGCACCACTCAGTTCACATGGGTGCGATTTTTCATGTACGTGTTGTTCTTGCTTAATCTCTCTGGATTAAGAGCGTTTGCTAAATGTCTAAATTGTTGTAGCATTTCATGGAGTCTTCTTGGGCCCTGCCCTGACGGGTAGTTTCACTGGGGTGGCCGGGTAACTGTTAATAATTATCACTGTTCATTGTGAAACGACATTATTTTGATTATTATCACACAGCACCAGTTACCACCCAATCATCTTCAACCACTTATCCAGAGTCGGGTCGCAGCTGGAGCTATAGCGGCTCCAGCAGAGAAACCCACATTTCCCTCTCTGTGTCCACATTAGCAGGCTCTGACTGTCTGGGAGATCCCCAGGCATTCCCAGGCCAGCGTGGAGATAATAATCCCACCACCTGGTCCTCAGTCTGCCCTGTGGCCTCTTCCCTAATTGGAAAGTCTCCCTGGGTAGGCGACCAGGAGGCATCCTATAGACTAGAGATGCCCGAAACAACTACTGGCTCCTTTTCCATACAAAGGACTCGGAGCAGTGGCTCCTTTGTATGCATGACTCCGTTTCTAACCTTATCCCTAACGGATATGCCAGCCAACCTCCGGAGAAACCCATTTTCGGGCCGTTTGTATCTATCAATGAACTCGTTCTTTGGTAATGATCCACATTTGACGACCATAAGTGAGAGCAGGAACGAAGATTGGTTCCTTTTCTTGAGAGACAAGAAATAACCTACTGTTTTCACCCTACTCCCACGTCACACTGTGTACAGTAAGCATCAACAGTCTGTGTTGTGGTGGTTTTTATTTTTCAACATTGGCCATAGCATTCTCCCCGGAGAATGGAGTATGACCAGAGTAAAGAATTTGGGTAGGTAGAGTGACCGGATGGAAACCGCAAGGTTCCCAGTTCGAACCCGGGCTCCCCCAGAGTTAGTGTCGAAGTGTCCTTGAGCAAGACTCTGGACCCCTAATTGCTCCCGATGTGCAGGTTGGTGCCTTGCATGGTTTCCTCTGGCATCGGTGTGTGAATGGGTGAATGTAATGCACCATTCTGAAGTGTAATCTGAAATGTAAAGTGCCTTGGATAAAGGCGCTATATAAATGCACCATTTACCATTTTACAGCTCCTCTCCTCAGTATTATTTTTGAGGGGCGCTAGCCCCGATCCTATATATGTCCAGCTTTGATGGTCTGTGTAAACAAACCTTGAAGACAAAAGTGAGGACGCAAATTGTGATTGGCCAGAATGAGATGACGGTATGATGATGTATGATGATGATCACTTCACACAGGTGTGATACTTTTTATCTTATGTTGCTGAATTGAATACATAGGACAACAGTGGAAAAAACAAGTCCCCGGACTTTCTTTTTGCGTTATCCTTTTAGCCCAAAAACGTCTGAGTCTGACTGTGCCTTGCGCCGTTTGCATTTCTGTCTAATAAAACAGTGTTTTCAACCCTTTTCATATCAAGGCCCCATTATTTATTTGGCATTTGATCCACGGACCACCATTTGATGAGATTTAGCCTTGCAGACCAAAAACGGAAGAATACTTTGTTATCGTTGGCTAAGATGTTTAGCTAATTCAATGTCCACAATTCAATGCTGTTGGCAAGCGTTGATCAAAATAACAATTCTTCTACATTCTCTAATTGTGTAGACTTGTAGACATGTTTAACAATAATATAACTCTTGAGGTCGTAAAAATGAAACCAAATTTTGGTTTCATTTTACGATCTCAAGAGTTAAAGATCTATAAGGGTCCATTTGGTTACCAACTCCTTCATTTAGCTGCATGGGGACCACCTGGAACTCCCTCAAGGACCACTGGTGGTCGCCCGGACGACTGGTTGAAGACCACTGTAATAAAGTATTCAATCAAGAATCAATCAATCCTCTCCTCTCCCCAAAGTAATAACAACAACGCGTGTTTCTCTTTTCTCCCTGGTCTCCTCCTCCAGGCTCCCCTCTCCTCCTGTTTGCGAATCGGCGCGACGTGCGCCTGGTGGACGCGGACGGCGTGCGGGGGGAGTCGGCGGTGGTCGTCAGTGACCTGGAGGACGCGGCGGCCGTGGACTTCCTGTACTCGGAGGGCCTGATATTCTGGACGGACGTCAGCGAGGAGGCCATCAAGCAGACCCACTGGAACCAGTCGTCCAACTGTAAGACCAGTGTTGTTTTCTTCGTCAACTAAAACCAAGGCGAAAAATGTTCGTCGACTACCTTTTTCCACTGAAGAAAACTAAATGGAAACTAAATTAAAACTATGCTATGGTGACTAAAACTAAGACTAAATATACTGACAATTTCGTAAAAAAAAAAAAAAAAGAAAAGAAAACTAGACTAAAATGTTAGGAAGGGACTAGTGGACAACAGATCCAGTATAAGTCATTTTACACTTGGTTGCACTGCGACGCGTTGTGAGCTTGTAGATCTGCTATTTTCAGCAAGTGTAAAATAAGTCATTATGACGGCAACAAGGCCCGCAAAAATACATTTTAGTCGACTAAATCACCTGTAGATTTAGTCGACTAAAATCTTATGACATTTAGTCGACTAAAACTAGACTAACACTAATACATTCCAGGTGACTAAAATGTGACTAGGACTAAGTGAAAACTATTCAGGAGACTATGACTAAAACTAAAATAGAAATTTGCTGCCAAAAACAACACTGTGTAAGACCCACCGTTTACTCACTCCGACACAGGGAGGGGCGACTTTGACCACGGCGAGGGCCACTGTATTTCCACACTCGCTCCAGAGGGCCACATAGATATATGCAATATGCATATTACTGTCGTAGCAAAATTAGCCGATCTACAAGCTCAAAACGTGTCGACACGTTTTGAGCTTGTAGATCGGCTATTTCTGCTTTTGCTATTTTTGAATTTGAACCTTTTTATTTAATTTCAAATATATTTAGTTATAGTTATGTTAACTTTAGGAACTAAATACAAATAGATTGGACATAAAAAAAGACAATAACATTTTAATACCAGTAATTAATAATAATAATAATACAACTTTATTTGTATATAGCACCTTTCATGACATGAAATGCAGTTCAAAGTGCTTTACAGAACAATGGAGGGAAAAAAAGGAAAAGAAGCAAGGCATAAAACATTACAATAATAGCAGTAATGCAATACAGTGAGGATATGAATAACAAGGAATTTAAAAGATCAATTAAAAGCAAGAGTGTAGAAGTAGTTTTTGAGCTGTTCTTTAAAAGTGTTAGAGGCTTAGAGGTATAATGGGAGTTTGTTCCACGCCGTCGGCCAGTAGAAGCAGAAAGCTGCTTCACCGTGTTTTTTAGTTGCCATTTTTAGGCACAGCGAGCAGGCCAGCAGTGGAAGACCTGAGGGAGTGGTTTGGGACATATTTAGGCAGGCAATCATGTAGGTAGGAAGCTGCGAGACCACTGAGAGCTTTATAAACAAGTAAAATACATTTTAAATCAAACCTAAAAACAACCGGAAGCCAATGCAGTGAAGCTAAGTATTATGTTCTTTCATCTTAGTTTTAGTTACAACTCTGGCTGCTGCATTTTGGACAAGTTGTAATCTGTCAGTTGTTTTCTTTGGCTGAAATCAATAATATATCAGTATTCTGATATTAAGTCAGGGGTTCTCAATGTTTTTGGCTGGGGACCCTCGGAAATGCTTCGGCCTTGTTTCGACAGACTTTTTATTTATTTATTTATATATATATATATTTTTTTATCCCATGATTTTGTAACCCATTTTTCACCCCTGTGTCAATCGTCTAATGTGATCCTGGGCTCTACACACCCTCCACCAACCTAGTCCCCATATATGGGGGACAAGGGGAGAGCAACGGACTTGAACTCATGCTTCCTTCATGCCTGAGTGTCCAAGTTGCTCCTTTCCACCTGACAGGGGGGAGTTTCCCTGGTTGGACATATAGCGCGTGGAAGGAACACGTTATTCCAACCAGTTCCTTTCCCCTCCATCAGGCGCCCCGGCTGGGCAGGGGGAGTTTAGTGACCGGGGGAGTTTAGTGACCAGGATTACTGCATGTTTTTTGTGAGGGTACCTACCCTAGGGGACACGGGGAGAACATGCAAACTCCACACTGACAAATACCCTAAATATGCAAAGAAATGACTCATTTAATTAAGAAATCGTGGAAATAGCCTATTTCTGCCATATTTGAAAATGTTTGAAAATATCGGAACATTTTTCAACGCGTATTATCTATTCTACGTCCGAGCATAGACGTGGTAACGCCCTGCCTGCCTCTAATTGGCCTACCGACACTGCCGGCCTTACCAGAGTTTCCTCCGAGGTGGAAGATACATGCTGGATAGTCTGCTGCGAGGTTACTCCATAGTGGGAAATAAATAAATAATACAACTACAATACAAGAGAATGACAGCTTGGCACGCGCGGCAGTAACTTTTATGTTTTGCAGAAGAGGCAAACTAATATATTGTTTATGACGTGTGAATTTTACAACTTGAAACATCACTGTACCGTAAAAAGGTCTCTTTTTTCCCTTGATCTTTATCTTTTTTGGTATAATAGTATTAGTCTACTATAATTAGATTAATACACGATAAATCGATCATCAACGCTAACACTTTAATTTAGAACACAACAACCCAAATCAAATCATACAAATATGTGTCCAATCAATCATTCAATCAAATCAAACGGCATGGACAATATTAGTTTGCCTCTTTCTTCTACAAAAATAAAAGTTACAAGTTACTGTTGTGCGTGCCAAGCTGTCATTCTCTTGTACTTATTTCCCACCATGGAGTAACCTCGCGCCTCGGAGGACAGTCTGTATTATTTCCCACCATGGTGTAACCTCGCGCCTCGGAGGACAGTCTGTATTATTTATTTCCCACCATGGCGTAACCTCACGCCTCGGAGGACAGTCTGTATTATTTCCCACCATGGAGTAACCTCGCGCCTCGGAGGACAGTCTGTATTATTTCCCACCATGGCGTAACCTCGCGCCTCGGAGGACAGTCTGTATTATTTCCCACCATGGAGTAACCTCGCGCCTCGGAGGACAGTCTGTATTATTTCCCACCATGGCGTAACCTCGCGCCTCGGAGGGACCATTGGGGCAAGACGGGCAGTGTCGGTAGGCCAATCAGAGACATGCGGGGCGTTACCATGTCTATGCTCGGACGTAGAATAGATATACGCTTTTTCAACATTATTGATTATGACGGTTATGCAAACATAATTGCAATTAGACGATTATGTAATAATAATCCAAATTGGGATTTGCTTTGATGTTTGCTGTTTGCTGCGATCTCCCAATGTCTTTAGTATAGTGGTTCCCAAAGTGGGGTCCGGGGACCCCCAGGGGTCCTTGAGGCAGTTCCAGGGGGTCCACAGCTAAATGATAGTTTTTGAACCAAATGGGCCCTTATAGGGCCCATTTGAGAGTGTACAAATGGGACCCTAAAGGGTCAATTTGGTTCCATTTGTACATGTAACTCTCAGAGTTACATTCACATTGATTTTACAATACAAATTGGGGTCCGTAGCCTATTGCATATCAAACAGAGAGTCCTTGAAATGAAACGGTTGACTGAATGTCTCTAAACAGGCTGGAACAGTCCTGACAGTCCAGAGTATACAGAAACATTGTCCTCTCTGGAAGGCTTGACTTGTTGCATTGACTTAATACTTTGTGTCTTTAAACAGAGCATGGGGGGACTGTACATTCCAAACTGTATTGCTATCAATATAAACTGGCCCGCGTAGAAAAACACCAGACTCTGGTGGGATATTAACCAGGCTGTGTTTATATAGACACTCATATAGACACGCGGCGTGCTACAGTAGTACAATAGTCTACTATTGCAGTGGTTTCTCTCTCTCAACGTGTGAGTCGGGAGCCGGGGTCCCCACGTGATTTTGAGGGGCGAGTCCAGTGAAGAGAAAAAATTACGGACTTTTCAGATGTTTTTAATATCGAGAAAGAAAAAAAAGATGTCAATTACTGCATTAAAAGTAATTAACAAACTATACAAAACTTGGTCAAACATTGGCCAAATAGATTGTCAAATAATAGAAGAAAGAAGCAAGGATTTGGAAAATAGACAATCTAACAACAAGTGAAAAAGTCAGACCTGTCTGAATGGAGTGGTACTGTACTGTACTGTACTGTACTGTACTGTACTGTACTGTACTGTACTGTACTGTACTGTACTGTACTGTACTGTACTGTACTGTACTGTACTGTACTGTACTGTACTGTACTGTACTGTACTGTACTGTACTGTACTGTACTGTACTGTACTGTACTGTACTGTACTGTAGTCTACACCCAGTAGACTTGGGTGAGGTGCTGGAGTCACAATGAAGTATATGAAAAAAGAAAGGGAGGCTCCGCACACTCACTAGTTTGGGTCCTGGGCAAACATGACCTGAAAAAGGTTTTGAAACCACTGTTCTGGTCTATCCTATGCTGTCCTCTCCCATTCAGAAACCACTGTTCTGGTCTATCCTATGCTGTCCTCTCCCATTCAGAAACCACTGTTCTGGTCTATCCTATGCTGTCCTCTCCCATTCAGAAACCACTGTTCTGGTCTATCCTATGCTGTCCTCTCCCATTCAGAAACCACTGTTCTGGTCTATCCTATGCTGTCCTCTCCCATGCAGCTTTCCTGCTGCCTGTCGCCTTAAAAATATAACATGATGGATAGTAAAACAATACTTAATCGCCGCCCTAAAGATCCACTATTTTGTGACACTAACACTTCTCTCTTTCTCTCTCTATCCATAGCCCTGAAAGAGGCACTGGGCACGGGCCAGGCTGTCGTCGTCTCTGGACTGGACAGTCCCGATGGGCTCGCATGTGACTGGCTGGGAAGGAAGTTGTACTGGACGGACTCCGAGACCAATCGGATTGAAGTGGCGAACCTGGACGGAACCTCGCGGAAAGTCCTGTTCTGGCTGGACCTGGACCAGCCACGGGCGATAGCACTCAACCCTGCTCATCGGTAAGCAGGACACATGTGTGCACGGCACGTACGCACACACACACGCACGCACGCACGCACACACACGTCACACACACACACTGTAATAATGTCTTAGGATGGGGGTCCTTGTTTGTGCCTGAATCGGTATGTATTTATAATCTCTATGTATAGCATACATACGTGCATTCACATCCGTTGGGACCAGAGTCATGGAACCACTGAGACGGTGTTTTCCACCACTATGAACAATACCTTGCATGCCATGGCGGTGTCACAACCCGCCAGCAGAGTCCCACACACACACACACACACACACACACACACTTGTTGAGTCTCTGCCAAGGCCGCCTGGAGCCGCCTGCACACATGAGGCCATAAATCAGGACATGGCAGCCAGGGCATATTAACGCAGTGGCTGCTGCCCCTGTTCTGGCAGACAACGCTAATGTAGCACAGTATAAATGTCCCTGAGTGCTAATTTAACAAGTTCAACCCTGGCGTCCCCCCCCCGATTTGGGCATGTCCGTCGTCCGTATAGGCGAACACGTGATGTTCAAAGTAAACCTTTAAAAAAAAAAATAGTGAAAATAGCAGATCTACAAGCTCTCAATGCGTCACATTGTAACACGCTTTGGGCTTGTAGACCAGTTGTTTTTATTAAATATAACATTATCGGGCTTAAGGTGACCAAGTGCACACGCAAAGGAAGCAGGAGACTAGGACGGTGCTGCAACTAATTGCCCTTTCTAAATCAATTAATCTGAAAACACGGGCTATGATTAGCCCGTGTTTTATGATAAGCTTATGATAAGCTGTCACGGTTTGAATATCGCATCGTCAAACTTTTTGAATTGGCCAAACTGAATTATTGTTATATTATGTCAATTAATTATTTGATTCATCTTATTCTTTATTTGATCATATAATGGGGCATAATGTATATTGGCAGACAGCGGACGGTGGGTGCATTAAGATGCAGGGAGAGAGAGAGCCCAAAGGAAACCAGTCCAATCGAAAAGTTGACGAGCGTATTTGTTAGCTGAGCGTTTCCTTTCCCTGTTGTGCTTAACCTCACATTGACATTTCCATACTCTCAATATGAAGTGTGTGTGTGTGTGTGTGTGTGTGTGTGTGTGTGTTGTGTGTGTGTGGAAACATTATATGTCAGCAAAACCTGCCCTTCTTCTGATGGATTTATTTGCGCTGATAGATTTACTCCTCTTGGAATAGAAGAGAATAGAACGGAGGGGATATTCCATCTGAAAAATAGCCCTTTGCCCTGGATGTGAACTTCAGACCAGCTTGTCTGTCACTGATTAACTCCAGGGAAATACAAGCACAACTGTTTTTGGACACAAGGATGATATGGCCTTTATTTGACCATCAAAGGGAGAGATCGAGACTAGTTGTCATATCAAATGTAGTGATTTTTTCCAATAATGTCCACGTTGCATTGTGGTTGCCAACCATGCAGGCACTCTGGCCTGGTATATAACAGTAATAACCTTAATAAAACACTCTCCTTGTAACCTGGTGTTGCTCAACGTTGCTTCTAGTTTAAACAGGTCTGCGTGCGTGCGTGCGTGCGTGCGTGTGTGTGTGTGAGTTTTTTTAAGATTTAAAAACCAGGCAACCCAATTCCCAATATGATATTTGAATGTTATGCTGCTGCATTAAGGAAGCCAAACAAAAATAAGTTTTACTCTTATGTACCTGTACACAAGATGTAACAATAAAGTACAACCTAACCTAACCTTGAATATATATATATGACATTTGATAATTAACGCAATACAGATTGAATAGCTCACATGTAGCATCGATTTCTTTGTTTTGTCTTTGCTTGTGTGAGCACAGAACATCCTAATTCATACTTGTATGTGGTTGTAAAAGGCATAAGTAGCAAAAAATGCTTGCATTACTGAGCAGAGGATATTCAGATGAGATACTTATTCAGAACCAGGCCTGGACTGGCCACTTGCACCCAACAAATTAATAAATATGCAGAAAAGATATTTTGGCGACCCAATTGAAATCTCAAAAAGACCCATCCATCCATCTTCAACCGCTTATCCGTGTGTGTGTGTGTGTGTGGTTATCTTTTTTGGTACTTTTGATCACATTTCCTTCAGATGTTAGTCGTGCTAATGACTAAGAGTAGACCCCCCCCCCCCCCACTCTCTCTCTCTCTCTCTCTCTCTCTATCTCTCTCCCTCTATCTATCTATCTGTCTCGCCCTCCCTCCCTCGGGTTTCCTGAGCTGTAATTGTTGTTTCTACCCCACTGGCCAAAGGAATGCTGATCTGTCTGTTACTCTAAAACTGTGTCAGCGTGCGTGACACACACACACACACACACACACACACACACACACACACACACACACACACACACACACACACTCCCGCATAATGTACATTGTATATATGTGATTCTTTACAATACAAAACACAGTTGCTGGCGGTCAAATTTCAATTCCATGTACTCTTTAGTTTTTTTAGTTTGAATTCTGCTCTCTTTTTATACATCATCTTTTTTTAAAGTATAAACACTGACGGTACTCTCATAAGAAAGGCTGGAATAATGGAATGAAATAAATAGCGCTGTCGCCTCACAGCTAGAATGTCCTGGGTTCGATTGCCGCCGGGGACGCTGTGGGCACGCCGCACTGGGGTCGTGTTCTCTGCTCCGCGTTATCGGCGTCCATATCTTAGGAAGGTTGGCAAAAGGGCCTTTTTGTGTGGAGTTTGCATGTTCTCCCTGTGTCCCCTATGGTAGGTAGGTACCCTCACAAAAAACATGCAGTAATCCTGGTCTCTAAAACTGCCTTCCCCTGACCAGCCGGTGAGCCTGAAAAACAAAGGGTTACAAAATCGTTGGATCATTTTTTTTTTTTATAAATAAATAAAATGTAAAATGAGAGAGAATGACTGGAAAGCAAGAGTGGAAAGAAAAATCTAGAGGATAGCTGGACGGACATTAAGACCATTCTATAAAATATCTATCCTGACTTTTTTCCTATTTTCAGTAGTTTGCATAATTGTTCACGTCAAGGACCCCCAAAAAATGATTTCAGGGAGGGACCCACAGAAGCAAAGATATGAGTTAAATATGTTATCTTTAAAATGTTCTCCTGACACATTGATGCAGGAACGAGAGCCGAGTGGCTGCTTTTTAGTTTCCTCTCTTTCTCTGTCTCTCTCTAGTTCTCTCCTGTCCTTCCCAGTAATTCATACAGTAGATTCAGGGGAGTTGTTATTGCAAATCCTTCTACTTACAGTCGAGTATCTGCGTGGAAAGTAGCTGCTCCAGCAGAGTTCACCACATTACAATAACAGCGACGTACCATAACTTTCAAATGGCCAGACAGGAGTTGTGATGATTGTTATTTCTGGTATTGTTATTTGTTTCATGGTTATTGTTGGATAAATAAATATATGTACGCTATTTCCATATATATATTTATACTAACGAACTATTGCTTCCATTCCATGGTCACTGAACTAAATATTGGACCCAATCTTCACAAGGCACACAATCTTTACAAGATGTTCATAGTAAAATGGCTTTCTTTAGCGAGACAAACCAGGAGAAATCTACTTTGTTGTCAACCTTTCTCTATGCCAGCGACACACTCTCGCGAGATTTGAAGTGTCTCTCTGTCCATCTACAGTGTGACGGACGACACATACCGTAGAGGACTTTGACTGGCCCTATATTTTATATTTTTTAATGTGAAATGAATGGACATGAAATAAAACGTGTGTTCCAATGCTCAATAATGTCATTTTCTATAACTGTCTTGCTCGATGGGGGGGGGGCTGATTTGGGAATCATGACATTTTGCCATGTTATTTCTCCTACATCAGTGTGCACTGTGCTAACATTCACATTCACAATCAGCTCATTCACAACACCTGAAAAAAAGTTTGATGTCACAATGCTAAAACTTTGTGCAGCAGTAGGCTGTAAAAAATCTGTCAGGGGAGAAGCAAACCACACCTACTAAATTGTGTAGGATTTGTAGTCCATTTCGCCTCTAGAGGCTCCAACCGAGATCATACATACAGTATACCTTCATAATATTAAAAATCTATGGTAAAACTCATGTTCTCCCCATTCTCTTCCTGCTTCCAGCTACATGTATTGGACCGACTGGGGGGAGGAGCCGAGGATAGAGCGCGCCGGCATGGACGGCAGCAACAGGTACTGTGTTCTATACCAACGCTAACGAGCCTATAGCAGTCCTTTGTTTGCCTGCCTGTCTGTCTAAGCCATAATAAACCCTTCTGGGTGCAGTTACAGTACATTCACTTTACGTACAGTGCCACTCACTCTGACGTTTTCCACTGTATGTACAGTGGAATATTTGTGCACGTATCGGACCTCAGACCTCATTTGACCGTTTTTTGTTTATTTTGAAGTTGATTATCTTTGGCCCATGAAGCTTTCAGAAGGTTTCCCTTCCATGAGCATCATCATCCATCACCATTACATCATCTCAGACATGTTTGACATCTGAAAAAAATTCTAAATGTGAATTTAAGCACATGCTACTTGTGTCTGATTGTACTTCAGACATGCTAGTGTTGACCCATTTAGGACTGAGGCCGATTAAAAAAAAGTCTTCTAAATCCTAAATGTTTTCTGAAAATCCTATGTTTCTATGTTCAGTGGTGCTCAACCTTTTTCATATCAAGGACCCCCAGAATTATCCGTATTGGCCGCAGACCCCCATCTGAAAATGTGTAGTTCGAGGGACCTCCCACGTTAAAAACGTTTGCTCTGAAAGAATATATATTCAAAGATTTGCGCCACATTTTCACGATATTTCTTTTTTATAGCAGATATACAAGCTCGTAGTGCGGCACTCAGTGCCACGCTGTGAGTTTGTAGATCTGCTATTTTTCATATATGCATAATATAATGCTTAAAACACCAAAAGGATTCCCCTCCTGAATGGGCTATGGGCTCGATACATTGTGTTGTACGTGGTGACATTGTCACACACCAAAAACGGCTCACAAAAATCGTTTTCCGTGCACGTCATCGCAAATAGAAATGTGTTCCGGATCAGAAGATCTTTCTTTTCTCTTTTCTGCTCAATGACGTACTGGATGTGTTGTTGTTTGTGGGAGCGGAAGGTCCTTGGAGTATATTTTCTCTGGGTATTTTTACCCATTTTATTGCCTGTGATCAGCGGTTTGCCTCAGTGCTTTCCATGCAGGCACATGACGATCATTTTACTCCACACCACACTGTTTGCTTCATGGGAGACATTGGCTGGGTTTCCCAAACGCATATGGTGTATAAGACTTGTAGTGCCTCACATGCTCAGGCCTGAGGCCTACCATTGCATGGCACAACTATGCACAAAATGTCTATGTTCACAGGCTTCTGTGTGCGGCCTATGAGGGCATCTGAGCATGTACAGCACTACAAGTCTTACACCATATGCGTTTGGGAAACCCAGCCATTGTCAGCCATCACACTGCGTGTGTAATAACACAGTGTAGAGGTCCTTGCAGATCGACGCGTTTTTCCACCTTCGAAAAATGCATGATTCTGCAAGGACCTTTATGGCCGATTCTTTTAAACGTTTATATTCATTTTTTTAATCCAAATTGGAGGTATATGATTGCTGTTCCTCCTAATGTTATGAAATTCTTTGTGGACGTCACATTATGAAATAGTTTTCTTTTTTTGAGTTTGGGAAAAGATTTGTTCTTTGCTCATTTTGATTATCTCTTTCTCTGTCTGTGTCCAACAGGAATTGATCGTGGACGTGGATATATACTGGCCTATAATGGTTCTCTCTCCCCATAGGAAAGTGATCGTGGACGTGGATATATACTGGCCTATAATGGTTCTCTCTCCCCATAGGAAAGTGATCGTGGACGTGGATATATACTGGCCTAATGG